>NW_017731506.1:2333325-2334541 GCF_001890085.2 Hipposideros armiger
GCAGCCAGCGTGAGTGGCCAGCAGCCGCAGTGAGCGGCCGTCCAAAAGCCGGCAACTGATCTGCCTCACCCGGGAAGAGCGCAATGATGGTGCCAAGTTGGGCCAGTGAAGCAACGTCCTCCACAACTAGACTGAAGAACAAAACGATAGCAACTTGTCTGTTCTCCTTCCCCCAATTTCCCAGCACTGTACCCATCCCCCCAATTCCCCAATAAAAATTTTTTTAAAAATCTTAAAAACAAACAAACAAACTCAATGCCTGTGACAGTGAAGTCTTATAATGAAAACTTAACACAATAAGCTGGGACCCCAAAAGGCTGAACCCTCATTGTGTGTTACTAAAAATAGATAGTCAACATGTAGTCTTAAATGTTAACCTTCAATTTTGGTGTTCTTGAGCAACACCTAATGTGGACAGTAATGAACAGGAAGTAGCTTTAAAGAACTTGAACTGCATTTATGGGAGAACCCAGTGTCTATCAAAAGTACATTAGAGTGTAAGTGTGATGTGGGGTCTAAGATCTGAAAGATAAAGAGGAGGTAGTCCAGCACCACCATTGGATGGAGTTGGGTTGGGGCGTGGCATAGGCAGGGGTTCAGATGTGGCAAGGAGAGAACAGGATGTGTTCCGGAAACTAAGAGAAATATACTTCCTAAAGTGTTTGATGATATACATGTCTTTTAGTCCTTTTTTTTTTTTTAAAGATTTTTATTTTTTTAATTTTTTTATTGGGGAATTGGGGGCATGGGAACAGTGCTGGGAAATTGGGGGAAGGGGAACAGACAAGTCGCTGTCCTTCCGTTCCTCAGTCTAGCTGTGGAGGACGTTGCCTCACCGGCCCAAATAGGCACCATCACCGCGCTCTTCCCGGGCGAGGCAGATCAGTCGCCAGCCTCTGGATGGCCGCTCACTGCGGCTGCCGGCCGCTCACGCTGGCCGCTGGCCACACACGGCAGGCAGCCCATGGCAACCCACTGCCACAGGGGCCGCAGCCCACGCCGTCGCCAGCGACCCACGGCAGACCAGCTCCAGGTTGAGCCGCCGTTCAGCATCTTAGCTGCAGAGGGCAGTGCCACCGGCCCTCACATGTGGGATTCGAACCTGGGTCCTCTGGCATCCGAAGCCAGTTCCTAACCATCGCGCCACTCGGCCGGCCCTCTTTTAGTCCTTTTTTTCAAATGTCTTTCTAACTTATTTTTATTTAGGCAGAATTTT
>NW_017731506.1:2336666-2340465 GCF_001890085.2 Hipposideros armiger
TGGGGCAGTGAAGCAACGTCCTCCACAACTAGACTGAAGAACAAAATGACAGCAACTTGTCTGTTCCCCTTCCCCCAGTTCCCCAGCACTGTTCCCATACCCCCAATTCCCCAAAAAAAATCTTAAAAAAAAAAAAGAGACAGAGGAAGAGCATAAAAGACAGAGGTAGACAGGGAAGGAGGGAAGAAGGAAGGACGGAGGGAGAAAGGGAGGAAGAAGAGGAGAGAGAAATTACTGCCAATTTCTTTTAAATTACCTTGTAATTATATTCTTGTTTGTAATATCTAACCACAACACACAAGCAAGATGCACCATATGAATGAAAAAACATCAATGCTTTAACCAATTTAAGTTTTGGCAGACACACTAATAAAGGTAAATAACCCAAAACCCAGCTATTAGAAAGAAAAATAAGTTTGGCGAATAGAGAAGCTAGTTCAATAATAAAGAATAGAAAGTGTCTGTCATTTAAAATAGATGTTTTTTGTGCTGTTGACAGGTTAGTCACCATTTCATTAGCTGGGCCCAATATAGGAAGAAAGTACAAAGTGTAGGCTTTAGAATGCCAGTGACACATACAAGGGCTTTGAAAGTCAGATACAAGAGACGCAAGCCTTTTGTTTACCTGTGGTACTTAGAATTTTTTTACTTTTGAGGTCAGCATTCTGGCCTTACTCCCTCCTTCTTTATGCTCAAACTCAGGCTCTTAGATGTATTCCCAGGGGCTCTTTTATTCTTTGAAATAGAAATCTATGCAGATGTTTTGCCTAATATCTTTTCAGTTTATTTTCTTTAACCTTGAACTTTCTTAAAGGATTCCTATCTCCTTAAAGATATAATGCATAAGCAGGAGAAAACCTTCAGAAAACAAACCTAAGAGGGCTCTAAAAACATTTCTCTACTTTGTATTACTGTGTTTCTATTTGAAATACATTAGAATGCCTAGGTCATGGTAAGCTCTTACATAGTCGGCTTTCAATATAAAGAATGATTAGATTGACCTCTATTTATAATTAAACAGCAGACTAAATATCCTAAAAAATCCCCCATTTCCAAACACCAAGAAATATTGGGATAAAATAATAAACACCCCCTTTAAATGCATAGAGGAGCTCCTAAAGAGTTAGGGAACTGTAGGCCTTAAAATGGAAGGAAAGTGATAAGAGGCAGCTGTCTTGCAGGGTGGCTGTCATTCTCCACCATCATGGATCCCGGGCTTCACGGAAGTACCCACAATTCTGACTTACCTGTGGAAATATGTGCTAAGTGGGTAAGCAGGCAGGGTAAATCCCAGCAGAGGGTACCCAAATGCTGTTCTTGGTGGTAGTGGGGAACCTACAAGAGGCCTGAGGACATTCTTCAACGATGCCTTTTAGAAATCACTCTCCCAAGTTACATTTCTTCACAATGCTAGACAAAGTTTAACAAAAAGAGAAAAACCCGAACTGTAGAAAGGTATTATAAGAGAGAGGATCATGAGTTTCAATTACTAATATTTTCAATAAAAAACTTAAAAATATTTCCAATTGTCACGTCCAGCGTGGCAAGGGCAAATAGGTTTCTCTTAAGGGGCGAACGCTGGCCGCTGGCCACACACGGCAGGCAGCCCATGGCAACCCACTGCCACAGGGGCCGCAGCCCACGCCGTCGCCAGCGACCCACGGCAGCCCAGCTCCAGGTTGAGCCGCCGTTCAGCATCTTAGCTGCAGAGGGCAGTGCCACCGGCCCTCACATGTGGGATCCGAACCTGGGTCCTCTGGCATCCCAAGCCAGTTCCTAACCATCGCGCCACTCGGCCGGCCCTCTTTTAGTCCTTTTTTTCAAATGTCTTTCTAACTTATTTTTATTTAGGCAGAATTTTTATATTAGCAATAATTAGATGAGATTCAGTGACATTAATTATATTACTTGGATTTCAATTCACATCAAAAATATACTTACTAGATACCTACAGACCCTGTCTTTTTAAGTTTCTCAACATATTATACATTTAAAAATGCTTTCTTATTAAAATGAGCTCCATTGGAATAATTTGTTTGGGCAAGAAAAATGTGGGCTATGCCAGTTATCAACCAATAAGGATCTGCCCAAGGTGAAGAGAATGGCAATAGTTAGACTAACAATCATATTCTAAATTTAAAAAAAAACAAAAAACAAGCCTAGTACTAAGTGGAACCCACTTTAAATGTTAATCCTGACCCTGACTGCTCCCTATGCATAAACATTTAGACATTTTAAACTCCATACTGCCCACACAATGACTGCTAAATCCACAAGAATAAGTCCTCAATTCCCATTTCCAAAATTACCTGTCCTTTGGCCTCCTCACTCCTTTGAAATCTAACTGAACTTTGATGGGTCCGCTATAATAAAGCCCCATAAAATGGGTTGTTCTCCTTCCCTAAATTAGGCTGCACTAAAGGAAATGTCCCATGCTTGGCACTTTTGAGTACAGGATTAACTGACGGTGTTATGGTTGTGTTTCTTCTACACATTATAATGGAACAGCAAGTCACATGGCCAAACTTAAATCTAGGGAAGTGGACATGTGCTCAGTCTTGAAGGGAGGAAGTTCCATGGCAAAGGGCACGGGCACAGGGGAGGTTAAAGAATCAAGGTTAACTTCTGGTTCCTGTCCAGCATGGTAGGAGATTAGATGTAGTCACCGCTCCATCTTAACAAGTAAAAAGCTGAACTGAGAAGGCAACAACTCTTCTTCGATCCCTCAGAGAAATGAGGTCATAGGGCAAACCACTGCCCACCCCTCCAAATCAGAGAGACTGAAAGGGGAATACAGAGAATCACAACCTAAGAGAACAAAAACCTCTGTTGCAATCAGTGGGGGTGGGGGTTGGGAGGACAGGCAGGAAAATCCAAACTGTACTTGACAAATTGTTGGAGGCTCTGGGTGCACAAGTCTGAGAGTAAAAATTCCAGTAGGACAGAATCACTAGGGGCCTTCACACTGCTGTCACTTTTATATCCTGAAGCTCTAGTGGGTTCTCACAGTGACTATCAGAGAAAAATCTTTTTTGTGCTTCTGGCAGGAGGAGAAGAGGAACTGTTTTAAAATAGCCAGCACATCTTTTTTTAACAAGGTCTTCCCTCAAGAGAAACTATTTAATCAGAGCCTAACCTGCTAGGGAAGTATCAGAGCCTATCTGACCTGGGGAAAGAGAAATACCCAACTTCATCCCCCTTTAGCTATTCTGTCCCACCTAAAGGGGAAGGGACAGAAAACTAAGAAGCAGAAGGATTTTTAGGGCAGTGAAACTACTGTTTATGATACTATAACGGTGGACACATGTCATTATAATTTTATCCAAATTCATACAATATACAATACCAACAGTGAACCCTAATGTAATCTATAGACTGGGTGATGATTACGTGTTAGTGTAGATAAAACGATTGTAACTGATGTACCTTCTGTTAGGGGACATTGATAATGGGAGAGGCTATGCATGTGTGGCAGCAGAAGTTGTATGGGAAATATATGTACCTTCTGCTCGATTTTGCTGTGATCCTAAACCTGCTCTAAAAAATAAACTCTGTTAAAAATAAAATTTAATAAGAATCAGGGATATAGTGGTTGCTCTATATAACCATTTGTTTTGGGTTTAGGGGCAAATTTCAAAGGCATGGGTAGTTAAAGATATGTCCACATTTTTGTTTCTGCTGAACACTCATTTCCTCATTGTATCTGCTTCCTGGTATTTCCTGGAAAAACACCATCTACCCAAGGTAAAAAGAGACAGAGGAGGGCTGGCCGAGTGGCGCGATGGTTAAGAACTGGCTT
>NW_017731506.1:2342075-2349669 GCF_001890085.2 Hipposideros armiger
GAGCAAGAGACAAAAGTAAGATTAAGAGCGAGACCAAGGGACTCAGCCAGAGAAGACTGAATGAGCCCCGAATCGGGTCAGCGCATGGCTTTTATTGAGTAGTTTGTAAAGAAGTGAAACTGCTTCACTGCTGTCAATCAATTTGTAACCCTGTGACTTATGTGTGCCTTAAGACCTTTTCCATTAGCATTCCCTTTGTGTTCCAGCACATCCTGTGCCTTCACACTTCCACCACATAGCCCCAAGACACTTTGTTACTGTGTCCCCCCAGGGGAGATAACTATTATCATTCCAATAGGTCCCAGTCACTTGAGACACTCCCCTGAGAGAGCTTTACAGATATCATTCCATCCGGCCTCAGTTTTCCGAGACACTCTCTCGACTAATGGGTCAGAGGCTAATGCAGGGGGGGTGGTAACGGAATTGGCTATAATGCAACATCCAATGCTAAATAAAAATCCTGAAATTAAAAAAGAAAAGAAAACAAAAAGCAAACAAACAAAAAAAAACCCCAAAAACAAACAAACAAAAAACTCTGAGAGAAAAACAATTGAGGCTTAACTAAAGAGTTGAGTTTTCCAGAAGAGCCCATAGTAATTGAGACAGAAGCAGAATATGTAAATGTTCACGAGATGATAAACAAAACTATTTCCACAAATTAAATTCATTCCAGGAACTATGAGTGTAAAGTGTATGCTGGTATAACATTTCAATTTCAAACACAAATTATAAAACTTCTGAAGGCTTTTTGACGGAGAGAAAAAAAATTCATTGTTACCTAGTGGTAATCACAAGTTAGTCTGGCTTAAAAATTCAGACCTAAAATCTAGGTTCAATTATGTTACAGTAAGACAACACAATATAGAAATAATTATGTAATATGATCAGAAATAGGTAAGATAAAAATTTGCAAAAATAAGAACTTTGGGAAATTTTATACCAAAATCTTAGTAGTAGTTGCCTCTAACTGGTGACAATTTTATTAGTGTGTATTCTGATACTTTATGATTTTTTTGCTACTTTCCAAATGTTCTAGAATGATCATGTAGTCCATTAAAATTAGGAAAAATACAATTAGAAAGCAAGAAAAAGAAAGGAAAACATTTTTCCCACAAATATTCCTCCAGGCTAAGATATATAAAATTGAGGTCATAAACTTCTGAAATTGTTTCCTGAGATCACTTAAGCTTTGGCTTCAAAAACTTGAGTAAGCCAGTGACACATCAGTCTAGCATTAGATGAATTTCAAAAATCTTACCATAAGTTTTCTACTATACAAAAACTAAAAAAAAAAAAAAAAAATTGGGATGTTTTGAAATCAGAAAACTTTCTATAAAAAACACTGTTTTTATTCAGAACTAAAACTTAAAGTTTCTATAGATACCATACAATGATCTGTCAAACAAAATACCCTCATAGGTGTAAATCATACAGCTTGCCCTTGGTCTGGTTTGTGCTGTTTCTGCTGGGGCTAGAGTGGTGACCAAGAACCATCTCCCTGGCACTGGCTGGGCTTGTGCGTTTTGCAAGCTAGTGTAAAAATCACACATTTAATATATGATACATTGAAATTATAGATATAGTAAGAACTGTAGTCTTCTAAGGAGGAAGTTGCAAAATTACAACTAAAGAACCCAGTATAGCTTACATCTATGTTTTGTTTGGCTTGTTTAATTTTTAAATGAATTGATGGTCAAAATTTAAAATTCAGACTGTCCTCAAAATAATTCTGGGTTTGGAGGTTTCTCTTAAATACAAAACAAAAAAAAAAAAACAGAACGTCTGTAAATACTGGGCAACAATTTGCTGGAGGTTAGTTTTGCTGTTCTTCCTTAAGGCAGGTCTCTGTTCTCCAGGTTTCCAAAATACTCCCTCGCCCATTTAGATTAATTGATTGGCTCCAGTAGTCATTGCATTGGTAAACTCTGTTTATAAAGGCCTATGTTAATTCTGATTGACGGCTATAATTATTCAGTGAAAAACAGATGGGTATGTAGGCTACCTGCTTTCGTGTTTCCTGTGAAAAAATTTGCTGGCTTTTGAGTTAGACATCCTGGATTATGTATCCATTAGGATGACTTTGGAAAGAGCTCAAATGGCCTCATCAAAGTTAAATGAATTTCTCTTCAAAGTAAAAAGACCTGAGTTGAAGTGCATCCAAAGTTGGTCAATTCTGGAACGTAACAATGCCCTCGGAGATCTAGAAACTTTCTCTTTCTGCTCTGCCATCCTCAGAAAATTGGTCTTTTTCTCATGCTGTCTTCTCTCAAGGATACAAAATAACTGCCACAGCAGTTATCACATGCAGAGAAAATACCCAACACACAGCAGAGAAAAGCGCTACCCTATTCCTTGGTCTCTTTTTAAGAGAAAAAAGAAATAAAATCCCTTCCAGAATCCCTCCCTAGCAGATCTTCCTTAATATAACACTGGCCTATGTCTAACATGAAACCAAACAGGCACAGAGACAGGAGTGCTTATGATAGGCCTAGGAGATTCAAATTACTCCTGAGTTAGAGATAGAATTGCCTTCCCTTAGCACATGCTAGGTAACATTGGGGAAAAGGGACACCAGAGTAAATCATAGGTCTAACACAAGAAAGAACCAATGGGTAGAGGGAATTGATTTTAGATACATAACACTGTCTGCTACAAATTAATAGCACTTTTCTAGCTTTGTAATGACCTTGGGTACATCACTTAAACTCTTCTAACAAAGTTCTTCATCTGTAAATTAGAAATAATAATACCCTTTCACGGGTGTATCACAAATATTAAATGTTCTGATGTATATGAAAATGTAGGTATTTCATATGTGTTTGCTTTTTTCAAAATACCAGATATATTTTTGAAAAAGGAAAAGAGTAAAAAATAAATTACAAGGATTTTAGAAATTTCAAATAAAATAAAGTTGGTTGAAACCTTTTGAAAACTTATGCAAAATCCTGGTTTAGTCAAAGTGCACTTTAAGACTTAACCTTCACTCAGTGTTTCAGTGGATAAGTGTCATTCAAAATTTGAAAGTAGACAATTGTGTGTTTATGTAGGTTAGTTCTCCCTGTACAGTTATCTTTCATTAAAGACAAAAATGGACATAGTCTGTTCCTTATCGACACAGCTGAAGTTTGGCTCAATTTAGTATATACCTCCTTTTCTCCCCTGGCATTTGGATAAATGAGAATACTTGGTTGTTTGATATTCTAACCAGAAAGGATACTTTGTGGCAAGGTACAATATAAAGCAGGTGCTACAACATGCTCTACTGGGCAGGATGACAAGTGATGGCTTCCCCAGAGTCATAGCAAAAGACAGATTTAGTGACTCTTGCTCTATGATGGAGAATCCACACACCAGGGATACAGATTAAACTCTGCCTGCTGAAGTGAGAGTATTTGCATTTGTGCTCTCAAGAGAGCTTTCATCAAGTGGCAGGAGAGAGTGAAACTCTCAAGTCTGCTTATAATACAGTCACCACATGATGGCCCCTATCAAGAGAACTACAAAACCAAATTAAGACCTCGAAAAACAACAGATGTAAGAATACAAATCCCTCCGGTTTCTAGGACATTAGTATTCCCTCCTAGAAAAAAAAGGACAGGAGCCCTGCAAGGTGATCCAATATTAACTGGACATTCGGCAGGTTCCAAATGTTCTTTGCATTTACATTTTTGCAGAATTATGCTTCTTGGAGATCATCTATCAAAGGGTAATGCTTGCTGACATTTTGGTCACTTGTGGCCTTGGTGATGACAGAATACTCATATCAGGTCTTGAAAACAGAATAAAACCACCCACAATGGCCCCAGCTTCTACTTAATCAAGTGTAATTCAACAGATTAAAAAAAGAAGAAGAAAGAAAGGCAAGGCAAGGCAAGAAGGATAGTGCCTTGGTGAGAAGACTGTGGTTCTACTCCAAATTTCTTCTCCATGTAAACGCCATCTGACCACAAGCAAAGTCTTCTCATTTCTACTCGTCAGTTTCTTCACCTGTAAAATGGGAATATCTACACTTCCTACATAATTTCTATTCCAAATAACTTTTGTAAACTTTAAGGCTCTGCATAACAATATCTTTAAAAATATAATGAATCCAGAGTACAGAAAAAGAATAAAATGTGTAGACTCGTATACTATTGATAATAAACCAGACAGTTTAAGACAGGAGCAACATAGGCTGATTTTATTTATGAATATAAGTTTAAAAGTCTTAAATGAAATATTGTCAGTGTGACTTCAGAATGTATAAACATAGTCATCAAGACCAAAAAGAATTTGTCCCACACATGCAAAGATATTTGCATATTAGAAAAAATGCATTTAGGTAATTCACCACATTAACAGATGAAAGATTAAAAATACAGTTATTTCAATCTTTACAAAATAAAATGTGTTCCATAAATCCAAAAGCCATTCATAATAATAATAAGTTCTAAGTAAACGAGGAGAAAAAGAGAGCTTCATCCATTTGCTAAAAGGTACTGACCCAAACTTATAGCAAACATGGTACTAAACAGAAAGGATTGAAAGTATTCCATTTAAGATCAGGAACGTGATAAGGATATCTTTTCTTCTATTTTTCTAACCAACATTGAGCTATAGCATCAACTATTGGAATGAGTTAAGAAAAAATGTTCAAAAGTACAGGAAGATTAAAAAGCGAAAGAAGGGAAAACCTGACATTATTTAGAGAATGATATGCTTGACTTGACTCAGAGGAAAGGGGAGTGCAGATGGGTGGAAGAAATACCAATAACTTAAGATATGCAGACGACACCTTCTTACTGGCAGAAAGTAGCAACGATTTATAACAACTTCTGATGAAAGTGAAAGAAGAAAGCACCAAAGCAGGATTGCATTTCAACATCAAGAAGACAAAAATCATGACATCATAAAAAATACACAACTTCAACATAGACAATAAAGACACTGAAACTGCTAAATATTTTGCTTACTTGTTTCAGTCATCAATTCAAATGGAGGCTGCAGCCAGGAAATCAAAAGAAGGCTGTGACTTGAAAGGGCAGCTAAGGAAAAGTCACCAAGAGAAAAGATGTGTCATTAGAGACCAAGGCTAAGATCACCCACATCTTTGTATTCTAGTTACTTACTATACACAGATGTGAAAGTTTGACAATTAAGAAGGCTAATAGGAAAAAAAGTGATTCATTTAAAATGTGGTGTTGAAGAAGAGTTCTCCAGATACCCTGGACCACCAGAAAGATGAACAAGTGGGTCCTAGAGCAAATTAAATCTGAAACACTGTGGGAGGGAAAAATGACAAAACTGAAGCTGCCCTCCTTTGGACATAGCATGAGAAGGTGCAGGGATCTTTGGGAAAGAGGTTAATGCTGGGGAAAATAGAAAACAGCAGGCAAAGAGAAAGACCAAGTATGAATGTCACTCATTCACAGGGTCATCAGGAGCTGGCCTCAATAGCATGTAACACACACAACTTGTGGATGTGAGATATGGTGAGATCCACAGACATGCCATGAAAATTTATTGGAGAGTTTGGCAAGATGAACATATGAAAACCAACTTCATTTCAATGTACTATTCTAAACCATTACAAAGTTTAATTTTTAAGAAGGCAAAATCTTTAAAAAAAGTGTAAAACTTTGTTGGAGAATGTAAAAGACCTATTAAAAATAAGAATGATGCAATATCATAAAGTTGTCAGTTTTTCCACAAATTAAACTATAAGATAAATTCACTGCAACTAATCTAAATCCCAAATAGATTTTTAATGGAAATATTCTAAAATTGTTATGGAACTAATACTATCAATGCACACTCATAGTGATAAAATAATATACACATTATTATTCTTATTCTTTTGGGAGCATTGAAACATTTGACAATAAGTTACAAAGGTCATGGCCCTTTATCCCTAAATACTTCTCACCAAAGCACTAAGCACGTTTTTCAAGTGTATCATTGATTTTATTATGTATACAGTGCACATTCAAATTTCACCGATTGTCCTCACAGTGTCTTATGTCTCTAATATGGAGCCATTCCTCCCTTTTGTTTGTCTTTCATAACCTTGGTGTTTTAAAGAGCACAGGCACGATGTTTCGTGGCATATCTCTCAATTTGAGTTTTCCTTCATGTTACTTCTTTATTCAAATCGGCTTTTGCATTTTTGTCAGTAATATTACAGATTTACTATTTCTCAAAGCATCATATAAGGAGGCATTTGATGTCAGCTTATTCCATTCTTGGTTATATTGACTTGGTCCCATTTTTAAGGTAGTTTCTGACAGATTTCTTTGCTTTAAAAGCATCTTTTCGGCCAGCCCTGTGGCTCAGTTGGTTAAGAGCTTGCTCAAGAGTGCGAGCTCTGAGCAACAGGGTCACCGGTTCGATTCCCACATGGGCCAGTGAGCTGCGCCCGAGCTGAGCTGCTGCTGAGCTGCCAACAGGTAGTAGGATGGCTCAGCTGGTGAGAGCATGTGTTCCTAACAACAAGGTTGCCTGTTCGAGATGGTGGACTATGACCGCCCGCAAGTAAAGACTGAACTCGGCACCAAGCTGAGCTGCCGCCCTGATGTCTCAGGGGATAGAGCATGCGCTCTTAACAACGAGGTTGCTGGTTCGACTCCCGCATGGGATGGTGGCTACACCCACCTGCAACTAATTGAACACGGCACCTTGAGCTGAGCAGCGCGACTGGACTTGGAGCTGAGCTTGCTGTGCCCTTCACAACTAAGATTGAAGGACAACAAGTTGGCTGCCCCCTTCCCCAATTCCCTAAAACTGTTCCTCTCCCCTAATTCCACAAGATTCTTTCCCTCCCCCAATTCCCAAATACAATTTTAAAAAAATATATCCTTTAATCCCTTTATAATTAGTGAGTAATCTATGGCAAGATACTCTGAAACTATGTAAATATCTTATTTCTCAACAAACTTTATACCTTGGTTTTAGCATCCCTCAATGATATTTGTCTGTGTTAATTTTTAGGATGATTATTACAAAGTGGTGTTTCTATCTCTACCATTCTTTCTACCTTTATTATATGTTTGTTGCTCATTTTGGGATATCAGTATAGTTTAATTTCCCAATGCATTGTAATCCATTATGGCCATTATTTATTTTTAATGCTAAAATTGTTCTAGCATTCAATGGAGGCTCCATCAAACTGGTTCCTGTCTTATTTTGTTCCCCCGCTTTTTTGAGTACTTTTGGAACAGTAATATGTCCCAGGCTCATCTCATAATTTTCCTGAATCACTCCTGGAAACAGTATTTCTCCTGTTGCTGAAGCGCTGGTTCCTCTTAGTAAGGAACCATTTATGGAGACCAAGATCTAGGATCTAGGAATGCTCATTGTTTTGGGGTGTTATTGCATCTGGGCTCAAAAAACCTTTCATAACTTAGGGGAAACAGACAATATCAATTTAAAAACTTTTTAAAGCAAATTAAAATTAATAACTGGTACCATATGTAGTTGTTAAGGAGAAGGATGCTGCTGGTGGAAGTATAAACCTGTGGAAAACAGTCTGTCAATATGTAGTCAGGTTTAGGATATTCATACCTCAGAAGCCAACAATTTCATTTTTAGGTGCTCACCTTAGACATGCTTTTGCATA
>NW_017731506.1:2350349-2365415 GCF_001890085.2 Hipposideros armiger
TCATAATGGTGCAGGGTTTTAAGGGGCAGGTTTATCAAATAATATTAATAGCATTAATTAAATCATGCCTGAGCCCTAGATTCTAACCCCAGTTCTAAGTATTTAATGACCTTTGGTAAGACAGTTGACTTCTGTGAACCTCAGGTTTCTCATCCATAAATAAGGAGGATGCACTTGATTATCTCTTAACTACTTTCTTACCTTAGAATTTATGATTGCATTAAATTCAAAATTTTAATTAATAGATACCATATTTATCAAGTATCTGTGATGTGCAAGGTACTCTTCCAGGTGATTTATATAGGTCATCTAGTATCAGTTTCATGAAGTAGGTATTACCAACTTTTTGCAGGGGGCACAAAAGGTTATCAAGATTTGAAACTTTTTTAAGGTCACTGAGCTAGTTGGTGAGGGAGCTGGTATTTGAGTCTAGGTCTGAGTTCCAATGTCCATGCTCTTTCCAATATGCCACCTAGGTTAGAGATGCTGACTAAATATAATGAGAGAGAGTTCCTGACCAAGTTCCACTTTTCACATAGACCAAAAATGTGGAAAGTTATCGCCTGAAATATTTTTCCACATAGAGAATCATTTGGGTAAAGAATATATTTTTTAATGAAAAAAAATCATTGTTGGAACTTGTTCTTTATTTATAATACCTTAGTGTGAATTATGTTACTAAGAAGAGCATTTAGCTGAGATACCATAATTTCTCTAAAATTTGGGTAGAAGAGGAAGGAGAGGAATGTGAGGGGTAGGGTGGGGGGATGCAAAGGAGAATGGGAGATTTCAGATAACAGAAAAAGTGAAAAAAGGTACTTGAGAGCCTTTAGGACAGAGAAAAAAAAACTAAAGGTGGAAGAAGAGTTTAAAAAAGCGTAATAATGTTAACCAAAAAATTGCACTGCTCAAAATGTATTTCTAAAATTCTGGAATAATCTAAGGCCCCCAAATACTGAATTAATACATTAAGGTCACTTGAAAACTACATTTCCCCAAGTCAGCTCATGCTCCTGTTTCTTGCACATATTCATTCTCTCATTCATTAAGTAAATATTTCTGATATTTCTGGACTAATATTCTCTCCCCACTTAAGTCTCATGTTTTTAATCAATGAGATCAGGGAAGACAAGAAGAGGAAAAGAGAAAGATGATGAAAAATCAGAACTTAGATAAGATGAACATGTTCAATTACTAACTGACCTCCACCATTTCCCCCTAGAATATCAATCCATTATGATGATAGCTGAATTTATCAACATGTGAGATTTCAGAATCAACCCTCCTAATCAGCTACCCAATGCCTGGAATCTGCTCTATCTTGACAGTATTTAGTAAATACTGTCAAAGAGAGAAATGGCTTTCTTCATTTTTCTATTTCTTGCTTATTTTGCTTTCTAGTTTGTGGGGAGGGAAATCAGGTTAAGTTATAGAAAGGATAGATATGATTGATAATATTGTTCTGTAAATTTAGGTTCATGAGAAATATTACCCTACACACACACACACACACACACACACACACACACACACACACACACACCATTAGCCTTTATTTTTAAAAATTGATGAGGATGATTTTTTTTCTTTATTTGGGGGGGAAGGGGGAAACGCCTTAGTCCCAACTATCTTAGTATGTTAAGTAAAATGTGATTTGGATCTGAAAAGGGGAAATATTTTTCTTTATTCTTAAAGCCTGATTTAGACACACACTCTAAAACACTCTGGTAGCCATGTTTAAATTATTAGAGGTTTTAGTGAGTCAGTTGTTTTCTGTTTCTGGATCATTTACATTTGTGTTTATTTGTTTGATGATTTTCACATTTTTGCTACTGGGTTCAACTACCAAAATCGCACTTCTAAATTATATTTCAACCCATGCTTCATATAAATGACCTGGTGGAAAAATGCAATAAAAGTGCACTTTGTAATACTAAGTCCACTCATGCCATAATAGAAAGCACAATGTCAGCACTTTCATTTCCATTATACACCCTATTTGTTCAGAAATTATATACACAGCCATAAAAATTTGCTTGGCTGCAAGGTATTAGCTCAGCCCACGAATAAACAATTAGATAAAATCCATAAAATGTCTAAGACAATTGATTAAGAGTAAAGATTGGGCCAACTGTGTATGTGACCTGGGCTCAATGTTACTTAGAGGGAGACTCTTTCTGCCATGACAAGAAAAGCGCTACTATACAAGGATTTCCAGGCTAGAGGAAAAATATCTAGGCACAGATATAGATGTCTGAGGCTGGCTATTTGTTCAATGGGTTTGTATATTTCTTTACCATAGTTGGGAAGTAAAAGGAATTAAGGTGAGAATAAAATTTCCACATTTATGTTATTTTGGTAAATCAGAAGAATCTTTTACCAAAGATCAGGAAAATTGCCATAAAAGTTCCTTAACATATAAAAAGTTCCATTGCATAGATTAAGGAAGGAAAGGTTCAGAATTCTAGAGGACTGACATCCATCAGCAAGGTTTTCTTTTTCCTTTTTATCAATGTTGTTTTAGTTTATATTTCAAATAATGTTAGGTATTACAGATTCCTCAAACATCTGGTGGTGGTTAGTCAGCTCAGATGTAACAACTATATCATAGAATATAACAAGAATATCACAGCCTTAAGCAACAGACATTTTTTTCTTACAGTTCTGGAGGCTATAAGTCTGAGATTGGGGTGCCAGCAAGTTGGATTCTGTTGTGGGTCCTCTTCCTGGCCTCCTTTTGTGTCCTCACATAGTAGAGAAGGGGAGGGCTCTGGTCCCTCATCTTCCTCTTATAAGGACACCAATCCCTTCATGAGGGCTCCCCTCATCACCTCATCTAAACCTAACCACCTCCAAAAGTCCCCACTTCTAAATACCTCATTTCTAAATCACATTGGGGGTTAGGATTTCAACATATAAATTTTAAGGGGACACAAACACTCATTCCACAACAAATGATTAGGTCTCCTCTTTAGGTTAATCTATTTTAAATAACCCAACAAAGATTCTGCAGCCCATTGTTTTTGTGATCGATTACCTTGGTCAAGGCCTGGTTGCTATTCTTCAGCTAGTGATCGTCTTACACCCAGTATGATTGACAGTGATAATGCCAATTTACCTATTATATTTCTCATTTGGATCACTGAAAGGCAATCTTCCACTAGTCTCTAAAAAAGATATTATAAATTACAATATTATGATATTAAAAAAAACACTGTGAAATATTTCATGTTCTGTTATATTCTTGAACCCAGACTGTCAGGATTTTTGTTTCTATTCTGCAGTTTAGTATGTCTGTTACTATACCACGTCTGACAATTAAGTTTGTGAACTCATGCTAGAAAAAGTGTTACATACCTCATTGCTGAATATCACTACAGTCATCTTTGAAGTGCTCCTGTTGGGAAGCTATGCACCGATACCAGCACCTAGTCCATCCTTCAAAGTAATTTTGGAACTCTTTTTCTGGAATGGCTATCAGAGTTGTCATCATATTACCCTTGATGTCCTGAATGTCATCAAAATATCTTCCTTTCAATATTTCCTTTATCTCCAGGTAAAGAAAGAAGTCACTGGGGGCCAGATCAGGTGAGTAGGGAGGGCGTTCCTGTACAGTTATTTGTTTACTGGCTAAAAACTTCCTCACAGATAGTGCCGTGTGAGATGGTGCGCTGTTGCACTGTTGTGATGCAAGGGCCATAAATTATTGGCGGAAAGTTCAGGTCATCTAACTTTCTCACGCAGGCTTTTCAGCACTTCCAAATAGTAAACTTGGTTAACTATTTGTCCACTTGGTACAAATTCATAATGAATAATCCCTCTGATATCAAAAGGATTAGCAGCACCAGTTCAACAAGTTTGTGAACTTAATTGTCAGACCTTGTAGGCAAGCCACTTAGCCTCTCAATGCCTCAGCTTCCTCATCTCGAATATGGGGATAAAAATAGCATCTACCTCAGAGGTTGTTATGAGTATTATATTAGTTGGTAAATTATAAGTACCTAGAATAATGCCTGACACTTAGTGACAACTCAATAATTGTTAACTGGGGAATGAAATAGCATAAGCCTTGCTGGACCATGTTTTCCTAGTAAGACTTCTTTAAATCCAGGTATTCACAGATGAAGAATCCTTCTCAATAGAAATGACTGGAAAAGAAGTCCCTCAGCCTGTGGCGCCAGATTATCTAGTGTCCATGACACAAAATGAAAAGCAAAATGAAAAAAGGAAAAAAAAAAACGTAGGTCTTTTCTCTTCTTCTACATCTTAGCAGTTATGCTTCATTTGATAATACAAAAATAAGTATCCATTCTTTTAAATCTCATGAGTTTATTGCCAAGTGTTAAATAATCAGGTCAGACTTTAAAATACTTACCTTAAGTATTATTCAATAGCTGTCACTTTTTTTTATTTTAAAGAGTTGAACAAATGCAACTATTAGTGTCACATTTAGTACTTTTTTTCTAGCAAAACATTTCACAAAATTTATTCTCAAATTTAAGGTTATATTTAACCAAAATCTATTTAACATTTCCCATCACACACACACACAAATATATAGATCAAATTATTTTAGTGAAGTCTAGAGTCACTTACAGACTGATTTTGTTCAAAAGAAAATTAACTTTTCCTTTGGTTCTTGTGAAATAAGAAACATTGCATTTTCTCATAGGTAATTATGAGTTTCAATGGAAGGGTTGATTAATCCAAAAGCAAATTGGTTTGGCATATATAAAAATACAACTGTAAAGCTGCTTAAATTAAATTAAATTAAAGCCTTAGATTTAATCCTTAAGGAGAAAAGTATTAAACTCATTTTGTTTGAGTGAGAAATACAGGTGTCTAATACAAACTTCCCTCTGAACTTTCACCACCTTGAAACTGAAGAAAGGAGCAAAATCTATTGCTCCAAACTGCCCTCATTTGAAGTATTAAGTAAATGATCACATTGCATGTTGTGTTCTTTTGAGGTGTCCATAAATCTGAAATTTACCCATCAAATGGCTCCTTTATCACAACATAAAAACGTAAGCTACAAGGTGGAAAGAACCTATAAAAGGAAATTACTAGTGTACAAATAAATGTGTCTCTGGTGCTCAAGGGGTGTACTTGTCCCTGTCACTGGGTAAACCTCAACAATTGTTCCCTTTCCAACAGGCCATAAACAGAGATGAACTTAATTAACTTGTATTGACAGAGGGCAAATAGTGCCATTAACCCAGCAAAGTCCTTGGCAGAGTGAAGATGACCCAGACAGAGCACATGTCTGGAAATAAACAGAGAGAAGTGGGAGCAGGACGCAGGACATCACTGACCACCTAAAGCCGAGGGTCCACTGTGGAGGCTGAGCTGATGGATCAGCTCTCTCCATCGCCATCCTCCTAGGCCTTTGTTGGTAACGCCCACACCGTGAGGGCTACCAGTCTCCCAGAAGGCCTGGATCCCTCCCAGCACCTCTACTACCTCACCTCCCCTTTTAGTGTTTTGTGAGATACAAGAACCCTGTAGCTCATGCATTTCATAACTGCCTACACGCACATAAGTAAGTCATACATTAAATGGATGTGAGACAGGGAAAAATACAGAGTGGGCACTAGTCACTTTGGAAGCAATTTTTCCTCTCTGAAACTTCCTTGAAAGATCTAAATTAGGGAGAAACATGCATAGTACAAGAGAAGTGGAATCCATTTCAGAAACAATGAGAAACGTCAGCTAAATCTAGAGAACAGGAGAGGAAATTAAAGGAAGACAACTGTCTTTTGTTTGCCTAAGAATTGTCTGCATAACAAATGACTAAAACAATGGTGGAATCCTGTCCACTTCTTTGACAGGCACAGTAGGTGTAGGGGTGAAGTCAGCTGTGGGATGATCAGGAGACCTATTTCAAAATAGATGCCTATAGGAAGGGTTCAGTTTGCTAAAGCCACACTGAGCAGAAAGTCTTCTGCTCTGTAAAGTGGGCCTTGCAGGAAGGGACTGGCTTCTGACAAGAGCAGCTATGTCTGGCCCCAAACAGGGCTCCTGATGGTTTGAGGAAACATGAAACAGAACCTCTTCATTGCAGGCGCACACTGTCCAATTCCAGCTCTCATCTTCCCCTCACTCTTTTTGGGCTGCCATGTCTCTGAATTTGCATAGAAATATTTCCAAACCAGATGAACGCTGGAGGTAATAATAGAGTCACTATAATTTAAGACAGATATCCTCACCAATCCCAAAGGTAGCTTATTTCTATTTCAACTTACTCATCCTTATCAATGAGATTAATACTTGCACAGTAAATAGAAAAAAAATCATATCTTCAAAAATACAATACAGTATGTTCCAAAGAAATCAGAGCAAATATATCCTCTGAAATAGAGCAGTGCAAAGAAGAAAATGACATTTTCAAATGTTTAATGTGTATTTTTAACAAGATCTTGAGATATTCATCTATGAAACCAGAAGGGCTCTGGGCACAAAAGGAAAGAAGTGAGGAAAACCGTTCCTTTAACAAATATTTATTGCCTAGCTGCCACATTACTCGCACTAAGCTAGGCTCTGAGGACACTGTTGTGAATGAAGACACACTTCCTGCCCTTAACAAAGTTTGCATTCAGATGATATGCATTAAAATAAATTATAAGTGTACATGGTGCTATGGAGGTGACATAGCACAAGTAGCCCATATAATAGGAGGCTATTGACCTACTAATTTGTGGAATCAGGGAAGGCTTCCCTGAAAAAGTGACGTCTAAACTGAGAAGGAAAACATGAACTGAAATTAGCCAGACAAGACCTGGGAGAAATATGAGGCAGGTAGAGGAAGAATCAAATGGGAAGGATTAAAAATGAGAGAAAAAATTACAATACATTCAAAGAACTAAGAGGCCAGGAAGAGAGTGAGATGGAAAAGATATGAGATTAGGCCGGGGAGGGAAACAAGGACTAGCTTATCCAGGGTCCAGGAAGCTATGTTGAGGATTTTGAATTTTATTCTAAGCATAATGAAAGGCAGTTGAAGATTTATAAGCAAGAAAATGACATGATCAAATCTGTTTTTACAATATGATTTGGCTACTCTGTGGGGAACAGGCTGGCAGAGGCTAGGAGGAGATGTAGGGAGACAAGTTATGAAAGCTTTCAAGCAACAAAGATGGGAGGTGACAGTTACTTGTTGTAGAATGGAGGCATCTAGGTAAATGGAAGTCCTTGGAATCCTGAAATAATTAATGGAAATGAAAAACATTATTGTTAATTAAAACCTGCAAGAGAGGAAATCAATGGTAAATTGGAAAAAGTTATTTCAGTTATAAGGGAAGTCATGGTATTCTCTCATAATTCAGAGGAAAAAAACAAAAGGATGAATATGATGAGAGAAATATTAGGAGGACAGGCCTTGATTACAAAGTAAAGAATCTAAGAGATGACAATGACCAAATGGAACAGAAAAAAAAAATTGAGCAAAGAAATAATATAAGATGGTACATTCATACAAAAAGTGTTATTCAGTGAATAAAGAAATGAGCTATCAAGCCACAAAAACACATGAAGGAACCTTTAATACACATTGCTAACTGAAAGAAGCTGTTCTGGAAAAGATACATACCGTACGATTCCAACAATATTGCATTCTGGAAATGTCAAAACTAAAGAGAGAGTAAAACAGCAGCCTGTGCCAGGGTTTCAGGGAGAGGAGTAAGGAGAGATAGTTGGAACATAGGACAATTTTAGGGCAGCAAAACTGTTTTCTATGATTATGTAATGGTGGATGCATGCCATTCTACCTTTGACAAAACCCACAGAAATGCACAATTCAAAGAACGAACCCTAATGTAAACTATAGACTTTAGTTAATAATAGTGTATCAATATAGGTTCACTGATTGTTAAAAAAAAAAATAGAGTACCTACCACACTAATGAAAAATGTTAATAGGTAAAACTGTGTGAGGAAATGGGGGCAGGGAAAAAGGAGTATATGGGAACTCTCTGTACTTTCTGGGCAATTTTTCTGTGACGTGAAACTTCTCTAAAACATAAAATCTAATAAAAAAAAAGACATAATATAAGACAACATTTCAAAGCCAAAATAAGGATAAAAATTTTTTACCAAGTATCTGGCAAAAATACTTGGCCCTGAGTTTATGACACAAAAATAAAGGCAGGCTGAAAAATGAAGTGTTGATAGTAATAAAGTTAGCTAAAGGAGAAACAGAAGAAGGGCGTAGAAGGAGAACAGAAAAAAAAAAGCAAAAAAAAAGAAAGAAATGGTGGCTATGAATCATCTAGATTACCCTTTTAAATAGGCAAACCACAAAGGGAAAAATATCCAGAATATCTTAAGGGAGAAAGTGAAGTCCATGCCAGCCACCTATCAGAGCTAAGTGAACATGGAAAGACAGCATTTCCTTGGGTCTGGTCCATATAATACAAGCAAGGGGCCATGATAGCAGGTGATATAAATATAGCTGAAAATCAAATAGTAAATCAAATCTGTTGGGCAAAAGCAGGTGGTTAGGCTAGACGAGAGTGAAATGAAGAGAGATGATACTTGGAAAACACAAATATATATGATAGAAAAGAGGATTCCCACTATGGCTAGACAGATCTGCTGTATGGAATGATCAGACTAGTTAGAATTGTCTGCTTATCAGCCATGAACTAATATGTTTGTGGGCTAAAGTAAAATTAGCCGAACCTCACTCCTTCCTGCCTTCTTCCAAAATAATTCCTTCTGCTGGAGCACAAAGTTAGTTTTTACTATTCTTCCTCTGTTTTATTCTGGTTTAACCAGGTATCCCTCAGAGTTTGAGCTCTGCCACTCACTCTTAAGAATAAGCCCTTTATCTGTTTCTTTATCTAAGAGCAGATATTTCTCAGGCCTTGAGTACTTTGCAAAGTATTTTCTCATGCTACCACCAGTGTTTTTCCACAATTAGAGGGACTAGAATAACCAGGGTCCTAGAATCTCTTTGCAATGCATTGGCTGGGTCAAGAAAATGGGGCATTTTTTGATATCAAAACTTCAAAGAACAAAAATGTACAATGTGAAATGGCATTGATGATAAAGGCTGAGACCCACTTTTACCTCACAAAGTACTAAAATATCATTTATGCATGAGATTAGTTGGGAGGCTAAAATACTACCAGCAAAGCTGAGATAAGTGGGTTCTTCTCTGTGATTCTCTGTGTGAGGAAGTCTACTCTTAATGAATAAATGTTAATGGTGATGAGAGAAAAAAATTATATTACAGAGTAAGAGAAGGGAGAATGCCCCTGAAAAGAGACAAAACAAGCAAATTTATGTACCAGGCTTGCAATTTTATTTCAGCTGTTAACTAAGACCTTAAGCTTGTGTAGGCCTAGTTTTTCTTGGATGAGTTGTTATTTCTCATTGTGAGGAAGAAAGGAAACACTTCTAAGCATGATTGTCATCTTTTATTCCTAAAAGGATTCTGTATCAGTCAGTAATTCCACTAAGACAATTTTAAGACAGAAAGATGATCTGACTAAATTGAATGAATGAATATACATTACAACAAAACTAAAATAGGATTGAGTTCAATAATTTCCCTAACAACGAACCCCTGCTATGTATTGAGGCCAAGTTCAGTGGACATAACATTGGTTTTTATATAAGTTCCAATGATCATTTCTGAGAGAGAAAAAATGAGAAGGGTATAAGGGCATCTGTAGCACTGCACAAAACTCTCTGATGAAGCATCCTAAACAGAAGAATCATAAAGGGCAGGAGAGAATCATTCCTGAGTCTATCTGAGCTGTACAGCAAGTAAGAAAAGAAAATAGAGATCAAAAACTTGACATGGTGTTGAACCAACCATACTTTGAATCTCTGACATTTCCTGAACTGAGACAATTTGCTGAATCTTAGCTCAAAAGTACTAATGAGTACTAACACTAGGTTCATAGAATTGTTTCAGACATTATATGAAGTGATTACAGTATGTGACAGCTCTCAATTGATTTGAGTGACACTGAAAGGAAGTCAGCTAGTCCAGTGTGAAAGAACAGATGGCTCATAAAGCGACCCTTGTAAATATAACAATTTAACATATAATAAATAAGGCATGCAACTTCAAGTTAACTGCCAATCATTGGCTTAGTCAGCTGTGGGCAAAGGAGTAAGTCACATGGCACAAAACATGGACATTAAAAATTTGTCCAGCCAGGAATCCCTGAGGTATCTTGAAATGAAATTGTCTTTACTGGTTTGTAATTGATTAATCCAAACAACTCTCTCTATTGAGGAGATTCAATCTGTGGTCTTCCTCCTTCCTCTCCCCTTTCTACTACTGGCCAAGTGGGTTCCCATAATGGCATCAAAGAAGAGGAATAATAACGCATCTGTTGAAAGACTGGAAGATTAGGTCACCACAGCATTGCTCTTATTTTGAAAGTCACTTGGGCGACTATAAATCATGAATAACAAAACATTCCTCTGTGGAAACTCACTGTGAGGCTTTCAAGAAGTTTCCTTGCTTTCCTGCATATGTTTATAATAAGATCCATTATAGATAATAAATAATATGAATATATCTGGCTTATGTTTCTTGAAACCGCCTAATAGATTAGTGTAGAATTATCTAAACTCATTTACTCATGATTAAATAAAATTAAACATTAAATTATGTTTAAGTAAAATTAAAATTAAACATTTTTATTGCAAGACTTATCAGAGTCTTTAACATAAGAAGGTGCATTGTGGATGTTGTGACTTTGTTAAATCTACATTTTTTTTTTGGGTAGAGCTCTGGGGTGTTAGATAGTTTAACAAAAGACCACAGGGAAATTGAAACAGTCTATTACTCCAGGCACTGGAGGAAGTAACACTGCATGCTTCAAGGGGCCACTGGGGATGTCAAGGAAGGGTGCAGACAGAGAGACATGACCAGGGGTACATGCTTTTGTTAGGGTCTATGGGTAGAGTACTTTGGGGTTCCCAGTCCAAGGGCAGATTGGTCAATTCAAATAAAAAGAGTGAGATTTCGGTGAGCTTCACAGGGATCTTATCTAAGGCACGCACAGGGGAATGGGAGATAGGGAGGCAGGGGAGACTGATGCTCACAAGGGCTGCTGGAAAGCCCTATCAGGAGCTTATATTTACTAGCGACACTGTGGGCTGTCATCTAGCTCAGGGGTCGGCAAACTGCGGCTCGCGAGCCACATGCGGTTCTTTGGTTAAGTACACGTGGCTCTGAAGTAAAACTGAAAATGAAAATAAAACAATCATAGTTTCATATATAAAAATTTTAAAGGATATTATTCACATAATGGTGATTTCATTTGTTTTATGGCTCTCGAATAATTTTTAAATTGTTGTGAGGGACAGGATTGGCTCTTCCGTCTCAAAAGTTTGCCGACCCTGATCTAGGGTATGTGTTCAGCAGAGGAGCTAGTGTCAATTCAAGGCCCTTGCAGGCAGCTTGGCCGCACAAAATGAAGGTCAAGGTATCAGTACGTGGAGTAGTTTAGCTGAACTCTGAGCAGTGGGCTTCCATTGGGGGCAGTGGTTCACCACCTATGTCATTACAGTCTTTCCATGTAGTGTAGTGCCATCCTAATTTCTGGTATTTCACTTTTTATGAAGCAGTACTTGAACTCTCCCACTGCTGTGTTAAGCAACAAGACAGCGAAACCAGACAAAGCCGAAGAAATTCTTCCAACTTTCTCATTTATAATCAAAGAAGATAATTAAAACAGAGTGAGGAAAATCTTCATCTGGAATTAAATAACACACTTCCTTTGGATTTTCTGCTTTGGATCAGTCTGTCACATTTAAAGAAAATGTTTTCATTTGGAGTGGTTAATTGGTAATAAGAATCATCATGTAGCTTAACTGTTGTAATGATTGATTAATAAATGCAGTGATCTATGAACTCTATGCTATGTCTGTGCTATAGAATATCCTTAAGGATAGGCAGTTTTACTTCAGGAGAAGTAAAGGTGTCGGCCAGCACTGGGCAATTGACTGGCTAAATGTCCTTTGTTTTGACTTGCTTTAATGAATAGTGAAGAACGGCCCTGATAAGTATATTGTTAAACATAACTTTTACCACAGCTGAAAGTCTTTTTAAAAGAAAGTGTTTATTAGGCCATTGTGTTACCGAGAAAGGGCTGCCTGCCTGACATGCATAGAAGCTAATAGGATAGCACCAGCTTTTGAGAAAAGAAAAGGTTTTTATTGTGAAGTCGAATTGCAGGGAGACAGAAGGCACAGCTCAGATCTGTCTCCCTGACTGGGCTTTTTTTGTTTACATGCAAAGGAAGAACAGAGGAAGTTATGCATATTTTATGTAGTTACATTATTTCAGCATAATGAGAGCATAGTGCCAAGTGTTAAGGGATCAGGGCTTTTCATGCCTCACATGTTTGAATTCCAGGGTGTTTAGTATGTAGTCCACAGTGGATTTCAACCCAGTGATGTTGAAAGGTTACTCTCGGGTGAATCCTTTCTCTAGTGCTTATGTGGGACTGTATGATTTGTGGCTTTGTTCTGTTATCTCTGAGAAACAACTCAGTATCTCCTTAGGGACAGGACACAGTGAATTTGGGCTAGTTCTGCCGTTACAATCTCCAGCAAGAAGACCAGGTCCTGGGGCATGAAGTCTAAACCACCAGCAGTAGGACCAGGTGGAAAAGTCAACATGTCAACCATCCTGGAGTTGGCAAGGGCTCTTTTATGCATCAACATGGTGGTGGTGGTGGTGGTGGTGGTGGTAGTGGAACGTAAGCTGTTTTGAAAGGATTTACGTTAGCTGTAGACAAAGCGGGTGGGACAAGGCGAAGCAGCCTAGCTCTGGGCTAAGCGCAGAGCCTGCAAGAAGGAGTGTCCACTCCTGTGGATTAGCTGTGGGCAGCAGATTGGAAAGTTCACTTGTAATAAGAAGCGAAGGCTCCTGGTGTTCTATGGCATCTGGCTATTCTCTCTTTTAGATAGTTGGGGAAATAGCCATCTGAAAATTAATCT
This sequence comes from Hipposideros armiger, assembly GCF_001890085.2. Taxonomy (NCBI): domain Eukaryota; kingdom Metazoa; phylum Chordata; class Mammalia; order Chiroptera; family Hipposideridae; genus Hipposideros; species Hipposideros armiger. The sequence goes on from NW_017731506.1 coordinate 2,363,318, forward strand.
TAAGTTCCAACAGACATACAGGAATGTGAAGTCTGTTGTCAGTTGGCCCACCACTATCAACAGGCTAATTATTCTGTCTCTTTCTACCTCTGGCTGCTGTAATTTAATTTAGAACATTTCAGAAGTTTTTTCTTGCCAATCAAAGCATTGGTCCATATATACACTTATACACAAATACATACATACATACATAAATGCATACATACATATAAGTATATATTGGTATATATACTTATTGTTTACATTTCAATTATATCATATATAATTGTCTTCTCTCTCTTCTTTTTGGACAGAAAAGAATAAGATGTCCTATAAATCCAGGATAGCCTCAGGCTCTGAAAAAGCAGCAAGAACTGCTGAGAAAAGGGGCAACTTTAAATTGCCCAATATGGACATGTACTTTCCAGTTATACCTGAATATTTAAAATAAAATTCCCATTGGTCCTTTGGTTTGTAGGTTTTATATCCTCTCAAAACTGATAATTTGACTCAGGATAAATGATCCATATCTATAAATGATAATTTTAGAATATTCCAGTAGTAAAATAGGAAATAATCCTTTAAAATACATGTAAAAAGAACTCTTCCGTTAAATGGAAACAAATGCTGCCATTTCTTGAGAGGGTTACAACTCTCTGGTTCTCTAACTTTACCCACATTAGAGTCTAACAAAATATTTATACACAGATAGGGCTTAGATAAAGAAGATTAACTGCCCTGTGGGTTAAAAGAACTCCCCAGGTCAAAAGCATCATCTTAAAAAACTAAAATAACTTTTATGAAACTTAGAAGACTTTCACAGTGGTTGGTTAAATATATAATAAATAAAATTTTACCACCAGTCAAAACATATTTCTTATAAAAGCAGATGTGAAAAAAAATTATAAAGAGCAAATCTATTCTCATTTGTGTGTATTTTTCTGTAAGACTAAAAGAAATGTCTATTTCTCTAACTTAGCCAGCAAATTAAAGAAGAAAAGTAACATGTATTCTTTTTTAAGTTGTCGGAGAGGAAAAATTTCTCTACCCTTCTAGGTTCTTACCGCTGCTCTAATAATCAAATTGACATGAGACAGATTAGAAGGAGAAAAAAAAATTAAAGTTTAATGGTATGTATACGTGGGAGAGAGGCAGGAACAGAGAGAGTAACTCACCAAAACGGTGGAAAAGGCACTGCCTTAAATACAATGTTCACCTAAAGGCAAAAGAAGATGTAGGGGAGTGGAGAGTGGGTTATGGGAGGTTTCTAAGATAAGCACAGTAAACAAGAGTAGGATTGTTATGCAGATTTAAGTCCAGCCTTCTCCACTGAGAGCAAAGACAGGCCTGGTACAATTAGGGAAACACCCTCCAAATGGAGATTTCCCTTACAAATGTAAATGTCCTCTACAAAAGGGAACTTCTACTTGGTCTTCAGAGCTTCTCTCATGTCTGCTGTTTCTTAAAATAACCAGCCTAAATCAGTATCCCAAATAGGCATATTTTGGAGTGGTAAAGTGCTCCACTTCAGATCTTTATGACATGGTATTCCTAAAGGATGGGTTCATTAAAAACTGTTTCATTCTATGTCATAATTAAATCATATGCTCAAAAGTTTGTGTTGACTTTGTAAAAATAAATAATGATAGTTGTTGTTGAAGACATAATGCAAGAGATAATTAGTGAGATGGTTTTAGGCTATCACAGTATGGAGAATGTTCATGAATGAGGAACATCTCAAAGACAAGGGAGAATGATTGGGTTTTATAAAACAGGAAAGTCATGATGAAGGGTGACAGTGGATGTTATCTCTGAATACACAAGGACAAAGTGGTCCATTTTGGTTAGCAGTTTCTCAGAACAGAAAAGCTAGGGTGGCGTTCAGAGGAAAACAGATGAAGGAACTTTTTGCCTGTTGCTGTTTTCTGGCAGTACAGGGCTAAAGTAAAGTTCAACACTGTCACTGCCATTTATTTAAACCTTTAAAACCCTTGCTAGAATATTTACACACACACACACACACACACACACACACACACACACACACACACACACTCTCTCTACACATATACACAGAAGAAAAAGAAAGAAAGAGAGAAAGAAAGAAAGAAAGAAAGAA
>NW_017731506.1:2369515-2372554 GCF_001890085.2 Hipposideros armiger
TGCTGAAGTCCTAAACCTGGATCCTCAAATGTGACCTATTTGGAATTAAGGTCATTGCAGATGTGATTAGTTAAGATAAGGTCACACTGGAGTGTGTGTGTGTGTGGCAGGGGCGGGGGGCTAATCCAATGGGACTGGTGTCCTCATAAGAAGAGAGGAGGCAGAGGTGCACAGAGAGAAGACATGTGAAGAGACAGAGGAAGAATGTTATGTGCTGGAGGCAGAGACTAGAGCAATGCATAAAAGCCAAGAAATGCCAAGGGTAGCCAGCAATACCAGAAGCAAAGAGAAAGGCGTGGATCTGATTGTCCCCTAGAGCCTTCAGAGCGAACGGCCCTGTTAAAACCTTAATTTTGGTCTTCTAGACTCCAGAACTATGAGAAAAGGTAGATATGTTGTAAAAAGCCACACAGTTTGTGTTAGTTTGTCATGACAGTCCTAGGAAACTAACACATTCCCCAGAAATGCTGCTGGAAGGCAGATCAAATTCCCAGCTACCATGAAGCAGCCCAGCTAAAGTCACTTTGGTAGCAGTGTTTATATATAATTGTTAGCATTTTTGGCCGACATCTACAGCTATTGAATGAGACCAAAACAGCAACAACAACAAAAGGAACATTTGGAGTTAGAAGTGGATAACTACCTCATTAAGCCATAGCTGTTGAGAGAAGTTGAGTGGCGCCAGTATTGGTTATTATGCAGATGGGCGCAAATAACATAGCACAGTTCTCATAAATATCACTTTGGCTCATTACAGAATCCAACCCTGCAGTTTACTGAGTTTTAAAGCAAATCTTTGATATTGCTCAATTAAATGGCAATTGGATGCGGCAGTAGAATTGATTACTTCAATTTATCACCTTAAAAATACATCCATGAACCTTTATTTTCCCAACATAGTCTGTGAATCAGTTCAGTTTTTTTTTCCTTTATCTTCATTCAACCTCGTTCAAGTTATAGTGTCAACAACACAAAAATGCCATGTTAAATGTCTTTAAAAACATGTAGATGGAGTGATTCCTATAAGTTGAAAAAAAACACAAAACCTCCAAAAGTTAATGCAATCTACTCAGTAGATTCTGACCATAACATCGGAGTTTTCTATAAATGCAGGAGGCAAAAGAAAACACTGCAGCTAGNACACACACACACACACACACACACACACACACACACACACACACACACTCACTCTACACATATACACAGACAGGTCTCAAAATTCCTTAAGATAATATTTATTATCCCCCATTCTATCGCTGCATAGGTACATGTAGTTGAGAGTAATTTTGATTTAGGTGTCAGCTTGTCATGCTGAAAAGTTCAACTTGAGTGTAGTGAGTAAAATATTTTCTCACCCACCTCAATATCCATAAAACTTATACCTAATTAAGCAATGGAGTAGCATTTCCTTAAAAAAGGAAGAAGAAAAAGAAAGAAAGAAAGAAAGAAAGAAAGAAAGAAAGAAAGAAAGAAAGAAAGAAAGAAAGAAAGAAAGAAAGAAAAAAAAAAAAAGAAGGGAAAGAAAAAAATATCACATTATGAGTAAAATAAAATTAGTAATTTTAATTTTTAATGAAATTGAAAAAAAATTGTTATGTTGAAACTGGAGGGCAACTGAGTCTGGGGCTTGTGCTGCCAGCACCTCTCAGCCAATAGACTGAGACAGGAGTTGGGTCATAGAATAAGCGTTTGTTATCAGAGCACTGGTGGTCTAAGAAGGCAGTGGTTTAACACCTCCAAAAACTGCCTTAACATTCTCAGTCTGGCTTGGAGTATTTAAGGGAAACTGGGAATTCCTCCAGAGGCTACAGGATGGTTTCAGAGGTCTGCATGGAGCCTTCCCTCTGGCCATGTGATTCTCGGGTGGAGTCAGCAACCCAAGAACAATGGTGGGGTAGCCTGGAAAGAATGCTAGACCATAGAGATTGTGATAAATAAACCTAAGGATATTAATAATAAGTTTCAGGGTAATGTTCTAAAACAGGGAACTCGGTAGACAGGGGACATTCTGACCTCAGGCCACCGGGGGTTGAGCTATTGCTAAGCTACAGGTAGGTCAAGGAAAGGTGAGGCCGGGGATGCGGTGAGGCCTCTATTGTGGGGGTCCCAAACGGGCCCTATTTCAGTATGATTTGTATTTTAGGAGCTTTGGGATGACGTACTGGGCTGCTAGATGCAGGAGAAAGGACGGGGATCAAGGAACAGGACTCCATGTGCCCCACGGTTGGGCACAGATCTCGTGGGGAGAATGGGCTTCTGGAAAACAATATGCATTATTGTTAATATGTTAATATGTTGTTAATATGCATTAAGTAGAGAGCCCGAAAAACCATAGGAAGCAGTTTGGTTTTGTGAGGGTTCAGAACGAGTCAACACAAGATGTGTCTCTGTGACAAGGGGATTGTTTTGAGCTAAAGGCAACTCTAGCTGCAGGCTCAAGAGAAACTTCTGCTCCTCCCTGAACCATCTAGAAGAACTTGAATTAGGGGTCTTGTCCATAATAAGAGATTATGAGATAACCTCTTTTGAACTATCTGTAGGGCAGGACAAACTTCTATTTACTAAATATCAGCTCTTTCTATCATCCCCCAATGACCCTGTGAAGTCCCTAAGGCAGCTCACCTCATCACACATATACAATGTCTTGCATACCCCACGTTCCCTTTCTATATCTCTGAACCTCTCCTGCATGTGGGGGGTCTCTGACTCTCATGTATGTGGGTTCCCATGTATATGTATGTATTATATTTGGTTATTTTCTCTTGTTAATCTTTCTTATGTCTATTTGGTTGTTTGACCAGCCAAAAGAAACTTGAGGGTAAAGTTTCTTCTTCCCCTACAGCTTTTAATATGATATTTCTCTATAACTATGACTCAATTTTTCTGGAAAAAAAAATTATTAAATTTATATTTTTAGCTAGTTGACATACAATATTATATTAGTTTCACATGTGCAACATAGTGATTAGATATTGATACACCTCACAAAGTGATCACCCCAATTCTAATACCCATCTGACAGCATACATAATTATT
>NW_017731506.1:2374521-2375500 GCF_001890085.2 Hipposideros armiger
ACAGTGCACGAGGGTTCCCCTTTCTCCGCATCCTTGCCAACACTTGTTTGTTCATTTATTGATGACAGTCATGCTGACAGATATGAAGTGATATGTCATTGCGGTTTTCATTTGCATTTTCCTGATTGTTAATGATGTTGAGCATCTTTTCATGTGTTTATCTGCCATTTGTTTGTCCTCTTTAGAGAAATGTGTATTGAGGTCCTCTGCCCATTTTTTAAGTTGATTGTTTGGGGGTTTTTTGGTGTTAAGTTATATGAGTTCCTCATATCTTTTTCTATATTAACCCCTTATCAGATATATCATGACATATATCTTCTCCCATCCAGTAGGTTGTCTTTTCATTGTGTTGATGGTTTCCTGTGCTGTGCAAAAACTTTTTAGCTTAATGTAGTCTCATTTGTTTATTTTTAATTTTGTATCCCTTGCCTGAGGAGTCATATCCAAAAAAACTATGGCTAAGAGCATTGTCAGAGTTTACTGCCTGTGTTTTTATTCTATGAGTTTTATGGTTTGGGGGTCTTACATTTAAGTGTTTAATCCATTTGGGGTTATTTCATATATGATGTAAGTAGGTGGTCTAGTTTCATTATTTTTGCATGTGTCTATCCAGTTTTGGCACCAGCATTTATTGAGGAGAATATCTTTACCCCATTGTATGCTCTTGCCTCCTTTGTTGTACATTAATTGACCATATAGGTGTGGGTTTATTTCTATTCTGTTCTGCTCTCTATTCTGTTCCATTGATCTAGCTGTCTGTTTTTATGCCAGTATCATGCTCTCTGAAAAAATTTTAACTTCATGGTAACAACTTGGATGCTATGATGATGTCACAGCCACAAGGCCAGTCTGTTAGAGCCTGTATATCTCCTAGAATGGTGGATAGTAAGGAAGCACAAGTTTAGAAAAACCATATGAAGGGAACTAGACTCATACAGCTTGTGAAACTGGGGACAGTATTAGATCTGCCTACACTAAG
>NW_017731506.1:2377650-2391275 GCF_001890085.2 Hipposideros armiger
TGTTCTAAGGTTCTTTAATGTAAAGATAATATCACTGCACTTTATGCTGTATCCATAACTTTTTCTATTTCTTCAGTAACAAATCTGTTTCAGGACTTTTTTTTTTTTTGCCTTTTATGACACAGGTTCAATTTACCAAAATTATTAAATTTACCAAAATGTACTAAGATTGCATTAGTTATCTTCAAGGTTGACAGACAAAGTTATCTTCTGGGGTTCGTTTGTTAACTAGGAGATGCTTCGCATATCTCTGTATTTACATTTAGTCCATCAGGAGTTGACACCCTGGTTGTAGCCAACCCCACACACATGTGGGTGCCAGCTGCCTCCTTCATTAGTATTTCTAGATTAAACAATAGTATAGTGTTTTGTTGTTGTTGTATATTCATTAGTAGCTGCTAATTTTCTGAACAGGTCTTCATTTTAAAGACCCCACTGATCTTCCCAGCTCTATTTAAATATTTCTCACAGGCTTTAAGAAATGTTTAATTCTCAGCCATCCAAGGAGTGAGAGCAAAATAAGTTATAAGCTACTTCTGTACTTAAAAGGCAGGAATTAAAGTAACCCCCATTCCTTGCCTGCCCACCCAAGAAAAAGGAGGAATAAATAGAAAGACTTATTTTTCAATTCCCTTTTCAAAATTCAACTCTTCCCAAGAGCCTTCAAAAGATAGAACTCCACTAATTCTCATTCATCTAAGAGTTTGCCATGGTCTATCACTACAAAATTATGTAAACAGAATAACTAATGATTATAGCATACTTAGCATATTTCATGGCTGTTCTGCATTCTTTTCCTAAACCAGTAACTAATTTTGAGAGACTAGAGTAATAACTATTTATTTTAAAAACAAATATGCCTTGTTTAAATTTTTATTTGAATAGCATTTAAAAAAAGTTAAAGCCCAGAATTCACCTGAATTAATATCCAAAGCTGGTAGTCCATAGAAATTGACTTTGTGAAAACCCACTAAAATACTTTTACAAACAAAATTTGAATGAATCCCTTTCTCTCCACTTAAAAAGTTTGCCTTTTACTGTGTTCATAAAGCTAACAATCTATATACCAATTATAGAAAAAATAATGATACTATATAAACTATATCACAGCATTACATTTAAAAGTACCAGTTTTATAACTATAACAATATACACTACCATGAGGGTTATTAACTAAAATTTAGAAAAAAAAATGTATAATGAGCAGAACTTCAGTTTACATATTGAACACAAATGAGAATTAGATTTTTTTCTTTTTATGAATCTAATTAAGTATAATTAGATCTGTGAATTACAAGTTTTAGGATGCTGAAAATACAGCTGCTGCATGTACAGAGCTAACCCAATTGTGAAAGCTAGATACAAATTGCTGAGTTTCTGCAAGTTTTGGAGAATTTTCATAGCCTAAAAAAAGTTAGGTAAAGCTAATACACAAACTTTGTTCTTAATAATTAGTCACTTATTCAAATGTCTTCTCAGTCAGTCATTCAGTTTTTAGAGTTAGACCTACTGGCATCTACCCTGTTTCATTGAATTAAATAGAACTCATTCTCAAGTTGTGAGGGGGGTTTAGAAATTTGGAGATTCTCTATGGAGATTGGGGAAAGGGTGAAATACTGATCTCTTTCTACATATCTCCACCCAAAATATGCTAGATGTTAACTTTGTGCCCAAGACTATGCAGGTATTGAGGCTATGAAATAAATAATATCAGGTCTGATAATTAGTTTGCAAATTCATCCTAGAAAAAGTGCTACATACTACATTGCTGAATACAACTATGGTCACCTTTGAAGTACTCCCTTTGGGAAGCTATGCACCAATGCCAGCACCTAGTCCACCCTTCAAAGAGATGTTAGAACTCTTTTTCTGGAATGACCATCAGAGCTGTCATTGTATTGAATATCATAAAAATGTCTTGAATAACATCAAATGTCTTCCTTTCAATATTTCCTTTACCTTCAGGGAAAGAAAGAAGTCAAGGGGGGCCAGATCAGGTGAGTAAGGAGGGTGTTCTAATACAGTTATTTATTTACTGTCTAAAAACTCCCTCACAGACAGTGCCACATGAGCTGGTGCATTGTCGTGATGCAAGAGCCATAAATTGTTGGCGAAAAGTTCAGGTCGTCTAACTTTTTCACACAGCCTTTTCAGCACTTCCAAATAGTAAAGTTGGTTAACTGTTTGTCCAATTTGTACAAATTCATAATAAATAATCCTTCTGATATCAAAAAAAGGTTAGCAACATTGTTTGACTCTTGATTTGGAATGATGGAACTTTTTGGTCTTGGAGAATTGGCTGACTTCCATTGTGCACTTTGATGCTTTGTTTCAGAGTCGTATTGGTACACCCATGTTTCATCACGAGTTATAACATGGCCCAAAACATCATATTGCCTCTCCAAAAGGTCTCAGCAAACTTTAACTCTCTTTTTCTTTTGTTCATTGGTGAGCTCCTTCGGGACCATTTTTTTCACACACCTTTCTCATGCCACGATTTTCAGTTAAGATTTTACCAACTGTTTCTCTATTGATTTTTACTTGGTCTGCTATGCTTCTTACAGTCAGCCAATGATTTAGACACGCAATCTGATGAATTTTTGCAATGTTTTCATCAGTTCTGCTCATTACTTGCTGCTCTGACTGCTCTTCATCAGTGACATGTTCTCTCCCCTCAGAAAAACATTTAATCCATTTGTACACTGCCGTTTTCTTCATGGCATTATCCCCATAAACTTGGACTAACATGTCCCTGATTTCATTTCCACTCTTGACAAGTTAAATAAGAAATGTAATGTTTGTTCATCGCTCTAATTCAAGCTCAGACATTTTTGTGACGGCGTACCAAAACACACAACAATAATAATGAGCGCCATTCTGCAAGACACCACCATGCATCGACATGAGCACAGTTGTGAGACACTGATGCACCAAGGTTATGAAACCTTACTGAGTTGTTTGTACGGTGCTGCCAATGTAAGGGCAAGTTTGGGAACATAATTGTCAGACTCGCATTCTGCCCTGGACATGCTCACTGATCAAAGATTTTTGGCTCCTTTAAAAGGAAGTGCTTAAAATTTTTCTAACATATAAACCTTTATCAGAAAAATAACTTGGCTTGATACACACACACACACACACACACACACACAAACACACACACTGTCCTTTTTACTTCTCAGATTTGCTCCAGTGACAACTAATAGTTTTCAGATGACTGGGAACAGAAAACAAATTGTTTTTAATTATTATTTTTAGATTATTTATACATAAACACACTGTCAATATAACTAATTAGGGGGATGGGGACGGAGGAGGACACAAGAGGAAAATAGCGTTGTTTCTAAATCCTCTAAGTTCCGTGAATTATATAGACATTATGTATTCTTCTCAGCAAGTCCTCTAAAATAGCAGCTATTGCACCATTTTACTGATGAGAAATCTATAACATTTAGAGATAAAACAACTTTGCCAAGGTCATCCAAGTAATATATGAAAAAAGAAAAAAAAGATTTGAGCCTATGTTCCAAAGTCCACCCTCTTGCCACTACACTATATTCTCTTCTACAATACAAATAATTGAAACATGTAAGCAACCAACAAGCTTAGTAGTTAGTACTAACAAAACTTTTGAAATGCAATGTATTCATAATATAGCTTAGAAGTTATTATGGAAATAAATGAAGACTGCCCAAATGAGAATAAGCAAGTTATTTATTCAGAACTTATTAGAGCAATGGAGTCAGCCACCATCACTGGCATTTGGCAGAAGACTCCAAGGCAGGCAGAGTAGGAGTAAAGATTTTATAGTTTAAAAAACAAAAAGGGGGGCCGGCCGAGTGGCGCGATGGTTAAGAACTCGCTTGGGATGCCAGAGGGCCCCGGTTCGGATCCCACATATGAGGGCCAGTGACACTGCCCTCCACAGCTAAGATGCTGAACAACAGCTCATCCTGGAGCTGGGCTGCCATGAGTCGCCAGCGACGGCGTAGGCTGCAGTCCCTGTGGCAGTGGGTTGCCATGGGCTACCGTATGTAGCCAGCAGCCGCAGTGAACGGCCGTCCAGAAGCCGGCGACTAATCTGCCTCGCCCGGGAAGAGCGCAATGATGGTGCCAACTTGGGCCAGTGAAGCAACGTCCTCCACAACTAGACTGAAGAACAAAACAACACCAACTTTTCTGTTCCCCTTCCCCAATTCCCCAGCACTGTTCCCATCCCCCCAATTCCCCAATAAAAATCTTAAAAAAAAATAAATAAATAAAAAACAAAAAGGAAGACTTCAGGTATGCTCTGATTGGAGGTTTGTTGGCATGGAGAACCTGGAGGCAGGCTACTAGCTAGAGTGGGGCATCTTTTGTGATTGGCTTGGCAGACATATCTGGCTTCCTTTTCTTGGTTCTGAGTTGGAATTGGGGAGGAAATATAGGGAAGCTGGCATTCACTAACCAAGTTCCAACGATTCTGCAGAGGTAGCTATTTGGCTTCCTGGGCTCATTCCTGCAGAAGCTGTGGGTCAGAGATTTATTGTCATAAATGTTCTAGCCACAGTCTATTCGTATATTCAGTCTTTTAGTATTAATGACTTAATGTGTTATTTCTTAGAATTCAAAACAAGGTACTTAGTGATATGATTAGAGTGTATAAATTCAATAATATGCACAGCAGCATGCATTTCTTGCTATGTTTTCCTTATCTATTACACTTCTGCACTTATGGCAAACTTTCTAAACTCTCCTCTCTTTGCCAATTTCCAACTCCTAGTCCTCTGTCATCATCACTCAATTGCTGACCATGATTCCTATTTTTCTGAGAAAAATAGGTGTAATTAGTTAAAAACATTCATTAGTTTCCCACTACTTTCTCTCTCTACCTTACTGCACATGAGTCCCTCCTGTTTCTCTTGATAAATGGTCCATGTTCACATCGAAGGCCAATCCTGCTTCTCACAGACTGGATTCCATCCCTCTCACCTGCTCACAGATATCTCTCCAGCAAATCTACAACTTTCTCTCATCACGCATTTTCCTAACTCTACTGTATTATTTCCAGCAGCATGCTTATATGCTCTAATTTATTCCATCTTAAAGCAGTCATCTTTGGACCTTATATTTCCCTTAAGTAGCCTCACCTCTAAGCTCCTCATTACAGAAAAATTCCATAAAAATTTTTCTTTTCTCTCTGCTGCCAATATCTCACCATCCACATGTTCATGAATCCACATCTATAATAGCTGCTCATTATCAATGGGTGATATATTCCAAGATCCCTAGTAGGTCTGAAACCACGGACAGTACTGAACCGTATATATACACTAGGTTTTCCCTTTACATACATACCTTTTCACATAAAGGAAGCATTTTTATGGCTTCTCTTTGGCATATCTGAATTGCCAGGATAACTACTCTTGCACTTTGAGGCAATAACTAAGTAAAACAAGGATTACTTGAACACAAGCACTGTGATACTCTAACAGTAGATCTGATCATGGAGACGGATGCTAAGTGATGAGCAGGCAGGTGGCATAAACAGAGTGGAGATCTTTTTTTTTTTTTTAAGATTTTTATTGGGGAATTGGGGGGATGGGAACAGCACTGGGGAATTGGGGGAGGGGAACAGACAAGTTGCCATCGTTTTGCTCAGTCTAGTTGTGGAGGACGTTGATTCACTGGCCCAAGTTGGCACCATCATTGCGCTCTTCCCGGGCGAGGCAGGTCAGTCACCGGCCCCTGGATGGCTGCTCATTGCGGCTGCTGGCCGCTCACGCTGGCTGCTGGCTACACACGGTAGCCCATGGCAACCCACTGCAGCAGGGACTGCAGCCTATGCCGTCGCCAGCGACTCACAACAGCCCAGCTCCAGGTCGAGCTGCCGCTCAGCATCCCAGCTGCAGAGGGCAGTGTCACCGGCCCTCACATGTGGGATCCAAACCGGGGCCCTCCGGTGTCCCAAACCAGCTCTCAACCATCGCGCCACTCGGCTGGCCCCAGAGTGGAGATCTTGAACAAAGGACGATTCATGCCCCAAGTGGGACAGAGCTGGGTGACAAAAGATTTCATCATGATACTTATAAATTGTTTATTTATGAAATTTTACATTTAATATTTTCAGTCCCTGGGTAACTGAAACTGAAGAAAGTGAGGCCACAGATAAGGGGTGATGACTGTATTTGATTTTTACTAATGAGTGCTTATTTTCTGAGATTATTTGGTTAAAAGGCCATGTGTGTTTTTGACATATAGATCAATGGGATAGTATGAACATCCTTAATTCTTTCAGAATGTAAGCAGGAAAAAAATATAAAACCAAATACATTAAAATTAGGTTGATTTTGAAGATATTCTCTCTCCATTAATTAATTAATTCTGTTTTTTATTCAAATATACACTGAGGGCCTAAAATTATATATCAGGTAGAAAATGTTGAAGAGGAATGTACCTTTCTGATATCCTAGAAAGGTCTGTAGTTCACTTTTAAATGCCGTTTCTCTAAAATATGATAAAACATTTCCAACAAGCTTTCTAGGTGGGAAGCAGTAAAGCATGAGAAAATACCCAAGAATGTAGAGAAGGTAACAATTTATTATATTCCCTAGGGTTTGACATCTTATTACAATTCATTTTCCATGTAATGGCCTTTAAAAAGATTAAGCTCTGTACAATAATTGTTATTCACTCAAACATCATAAGAATTTTATTCTTTGAATTCCCTAATCATACTGTCCCAAAAAGATTTACTGATTTTTTTGTCTTGCATTTGAAATGATTCAAACTTTCTTCAATTAAAAGTGGATTATTGGTGATATCTCACTGTGGTTTTTATTTGCATTTCTCTGATGATTAGTGATGTTGAGCACCTTTTCATATTTCTATTGACCATCTGTATGTCCTCTTTGGAGAAATGTCTATACAGGTCCTCTGACCATTTTTTAATTGGATTATTTTGTTGTTGTTGAGTTGTATGAGTTCCTTATATATTTTGGATATTAGCCCCTTATCGGAGGCATTGTTTGCAAATATCTTCTCCCATTTGGTCAGTTGCCTTTTTGTTTTGTCAATGATTTATTTTGCTGTGCAGAAGCTTTTTAGTTTGATATAGTCCCATTCATTTATTTTAGCTTTTACTTCCCTTACCTTTGAGATCAAATTCATAAAATCCTCTTTGAACTCAAGGTCCATAAGTTTAGTACCTATGGTTTCTTCTAAGCAGTTTATTGTTTCAGATATTATGTTTAGGTCTTTGATCCATATGACTTCACTCATATGTGGGATATAAAAATGAAAGCAAAAAAGGAATAAGACAAACAAATAAAGAAACAAAAACTCAGAGACACAGACAATAGTTTAGAGGTTACCAGAGGGTAAGGGGAGGGGGTGGTAGATGATGGTAAAGGGGATCAAATATATGGTGGTGGAAGGAGAACTGACTCTGGGTGGTGAACACACAATGTGACACTTAGATGATGTATTATAGAATTGTACACTTGAAACCTATGCAATTTTACTAACCATTGTTACCCCAGTAAATTTTAATTAAAAAAAAAAAGAAAAGTGGATTATTGGCACAATTGACAAATAGAATTCTGTACACAAACATCAAGAGAATCATTTCCACTTCCTACCAGCTCAGGACTTGGTACTTAGGAGTTAAAGAACCATGTTGATGCTTTCATCAAGAACAATTTTAAAAAAAGTAATAGACTTTATTTTTTACAGCAATTGTAGGTTTTACAGAAATATTGATGGAAAGTATAGAGAGTTCTCACACACACTTCCCCCCAACCTCCATACAATTTCCCTTATTATTTACAACCTGTATTAGTGTAGTGCATTTGTTACTATTAATGAACTGATATAGATACATTATGAACTAAAGTCCATAGTTTACATCAGGGTTCACTTTTGAGTTGTGAAGTTCTACGGGTTTTAACAAATGTATAATGTGTCTATTATTATTACTATTTCATAAGGAATAGTTTTGCTGTCTTCAAAAATGTCCGTTTCTCCACCTATTTATTATCCCTCCCTCCTTTCCACTGAACCCCTAGCAACCACTGATCTTTTTACTGTTTCCGAGGTTTTGCCTTTTCCAGAATGTCATGTGGTGGAATCATATCGTATGTAGCTTTTTCAGATTGGCTTTTTTTATTTAACAATGTACTTTTAGAATCCTTCAATGTTTTTCTGTGTCTTAAGAGCTCTTTTTTTATTGCTATGTAATATTCCATTGTCTAGAGGTACAACAGTTCATCCATTCACTTATTGAAGGATGTTTCTATTGCTTCCAAATTCTTGCAATTGTGAATAACACAGTTATAAACATTCATATGCAGATTTTTGTGTGAACATAATACATTTTCAACTCTGTTGGGCAAACACCAAGGGGCATGATTGCTGGATTAGTAAGAGTATATTTAGTTTTGTAAGAGACTTCCAAACTGTGTTCCAAAGTGGCTGCACCATTTTGCATTCCCACCAGCAATGAATGAGAGTTCCTGTTGCTCTATATCAAGCCAGGTTTTGGTGTTTTGAATTCTAGCCATTATACTAGATGTGTGGTGGTATTGCATCGTTGTTTTAATTTGCATTTCTCTGATGATACATGATGTTTAACCTCTTTTCATATGCTTATTTGCCATCTGTAGATCTTCTTTGTTAAACACATTTTTATTGAGTATTCATTGTTTACTAAGCACTGCATTATATGTCAGGAACATTTTTAAATCTTCTGCAGAGGGGAATATATACTGAACTTACTACATATAATTCTTGCTTTAAAAAAAAAAAAGGTCAATTTACTTCCTGAGGAAAGTGGCAGTTTAGCTAATGACAGGATATAATTGTGATTTTTTTTTCCCTCCTAACCATGTTCTGAAAAGTCAATGACTGGCCATGTTGAAACTAATTAAAAGATATAAGGTGTGACTAGATTAGATAGTGTACAAGCAAAGTACATAAAATGTGATTACACAGTTCTATAGCATTGGTTCCTTAAACAGTATCTTTAGTTTGGAGACCACCAGACAGAATTAGTCTCACATTTTAGTACCTCTGAAATCTGAAGCTATTCTCTTATTGTAAATATTTTAAGGAGTAGTAGTTTGAAACAATTTTAAAAGATGCTGTTTAGCTCACCAATCCATTGATACCTTCATTTAGACATAACCATTCTTTTTTTCACTTCCTTCTCTAAGAGCTCCTCATATCACCAAGCTAAAAATGACTGCATTTGTGTGCTTCTCAAGCCTAGATAGTAGTACTAGAGGTAAGCATTTGATTTCCTAAACAAGAAAAAGCAAAAGGCAGGGAGAAACCTGGGTAAGAAGCCGAGATCTCTAATGAGCTGCTGATCATTTTAACTGAATGTCCAGTGCTTTGTCAAGAATTAAGTTGGATGAAACTGGAGTAAATGGGTCAATAATAATATTAGCAGAAAAAAAAGAATAAGAATTTTGTTGTTGTTGTTAACCTGACAATAGTTGGTCATCAAGGTGCCCCAAATCAAGTGATTATTTGAAACATTCTAAAAGTGAGGGCTTCGTGTCACTTTTCCAAGTAAGGATGCTGAGCAGCTCGATCATTCTGTTTCTAAGTCTGATCAGGTTAGAATTCCTATGGAAAAGATGCACCAAATAAGCCTTGTCATAATTAATGGAATGAAACATGGTCTGTAATATAAAATGCTAAGAGCAAACACTATAATTCTCATTTCAAGGCAAAAGTTTTTAGAATGTTTTAATATTATGGAATGTTTAAAATACTATTAGATAAGATTTAAATATGGCCATGGTATTTCAAATATATTGTATATAAAAAACTAAATCTCAAAGACATGTAATCAAATCACAAGTATACTTGTCTACTTCTAAGTGCCACTCGTTACACCCAGGAAGTAGGAAAACTTTTTTTTTTATTAAATTTATTGCGGTAACATTAATTAATAACATTATATAAATTTCAGATGTATAAGTTTATAACACAACACCTGTTTACTCTATTGTGTGCTCACCACCCAAAGTCTGGTCTCCTTCTGTCATCTTATATTTGATCCTCTTTGCCCTCTTCGTCCTCCCCTCACCCCCATTCCCCTCTGGTAACCACCATTCTGTTGTCTGTATCTATGAGTTTGTTTTGTTCAGTTGTTTGTTGCTTTGTCTTTTATATCCCATGTATGAGTAAAACCACATGGTTCTTGTTCTTTTCCATCTTATTTCACTTAGCACAATACTCTCAAGATCCACTCATGTCACAAATGGCAATATTTCATCTTTTTTATGCCTGAATAGACTTCCACTGAATGTATGTACCACTTCTTTATCCAGTCATCCATCGAAGGACACTTAGGTTGTTTCAATGTCTTGGCTATTGTGACTAATGCTGCAATGGATATAGGGATACACATATCTTTACAAATAAGTATTTTCACATTTTTCAGATAGATACCCAGAAGACAGATTGCTGGGTCATATGTTAGCTCTGGTCTTACTTTTTGAGGAACCTCCATACTAATTTCCATAGTGGCTACACAAATTTACAAATTCCACCAGCAGTGTGCAAATGTTCCTTTTTCTCGACATACTCTCCAACACTTATTTCTTGTGTTATTGGTAATAGTTATTCTAACAGGTGGGAGATGGTATCTCATTGTGGTTTCTCCTTATTATTTGTTAATATTGTATAGAAACATCTTATAAGTAGTGATGTTGAGCATCTTTTCATATACCTGTTGGTCATCTGTATGTCTTCCTTGGGAAAGTGCCTGTTCAGGACTTCTGCCCATTTTTTAATCAGATCATTTTACTTTTGGCTTCTTCTTTCCTTACATCTTTAAAAGTATAATTGGTATACAATATTATATGAGTGTCAGTTGTACAATATAGTGATTTGACATGTATAAACCTTAAAATGTGATCACCACACTAAATCTAGTAAACATTTGTCACCACGTAATCTTATAACAATCTAATTGACTATATTCATCTTCACATTTCACCCACCTGCATTCCTCTTCCCTCAGGCAGCCATGAGTCTGATGCTATTCTTATGAGTCTGTTTTTGTTTTGTTTTGTTTTGTTTGATTATTTTACATTTTTTCTTTTTTAGATTCCACATGTAAGCGTGCCATATGGTACTTGTGTTTCTCTGTCTGACTTATTTCACTTAACTCAATACCTTCTAGGTCCATCCATGTTATCACAAATGGCAAGATTTCATTTGTTATGGCTGTGTAATATTCCATTGTATACATATACCACTTCTTCTTCACCTGTTCATCTATCTATGGACACTTAGGTTGCTATCACATCTTGGCTACTGTAAATAATGCTGCAATGAACATGGGGGTGCATGAAACTTTTTAAATTAGCATTTTGGATTTGCTTAGGTAAATACCCAGGAATGGAATTGTTAGGTCATAGGGTAATTTAATTTTTAATTTTTTGAGGAACCTCCATACTGTTTTCCATAGTGGCTGCACCAATTTGCAATTCCACCAACAGTTCACTAGAGTACCCTTTTCTCCACATCCTCGCCAACACTTCTTTGTTGATTTATTGATGATAGCCATTCTCACAGGTGTAAGGTGATATCTCATTGTGGTTTTCATTTGTATTTCTCTAATAATTAGTGATGTTGAGCATATTTTCATATGTCTACTGGCCATCTGTATGTCCTTTGGAAAAGTGTTTATTCATGTCCTCTGCCCATTTTTTAATTGGATAATTTGTTTTTGGGGTGGTGGTGTATGAATTCTTTATGTTTTTTGTATATTAACCCCTTATAGGATGTATCAGAGGCAAAAATCTTCTCCCATGCAGTAGGTTGTCTTTTCATTTTGTTGATGGTTTCCTTCACTGTAGGTAAACTTTTTTTTAAATTTGATGTAGTCCCACTTGTTTATTTATTGTTTGTTTGTTTTGTTTTCCTTGCTGAGGAGTCATATCCAAAAAAATTTTACTAAGAACAATAGGAAAGATTTTATGGCTATGTTTTCTTCTAAGAGTTTTATGGTTTTGAGTCTTACATTTAAGTCTTTAATCCATTTTGAAGTTATTCTGGCATATGGTCTACTAGAAAGTTTTCTAGTTCCGTTTGTTTTGCATGTGTCTGTCAGTTTTCCCAACACTATTTATTGGAGACTATCTTTACCCACCCTTGTATATTCTTGCCTCCTTTGTCATAGGTTAATTAACCATATATGTGTACATTTATTTCAGGGCTCTCTATTCTGTTCCATTTATCTATGTGTCTGTTTTTATGCCAGTACCAAGTGGTTTTGATTACTATAGCCTTATAGTATATTTTGATACCAGGTAGTGTGATACCTCCAACTTAGTTTCTCTTTCTCAAGATTTCTTTGGCTATTTGTGGGCTTTTGTATTTCCATATAACTTTTAGCATTATTTGTTCTAGTTATGTGAAAAATGCCATTGGTATTTTGATAGAAATAGCATTGAATATGTGGGTCCTTTGGGTAGTATGGACATTTTAACATTGTTAATTTTTTCCTATCCATGAACACAGTATATCATTCCACTTATTTGTATCTTCTTTAATTTCTCTTTTCAGTGGCTTATAATTTTCCAAGGTTTTTTACATCCTTGGTTAAATCTATTCCTAAGTATGTATGTATGTATGCGTGTGTATGTGTGTGTATACGTGTGTGTGTGTGTATACATGCAATTGTAAATGGGATTGCTTTCTTAATTTGTCTTTCTGAGAGTCTGAGAGTTCATTGTTGGTGTATAAAAATGCAACTGATTTCTGAGTATTACTTTTGTATTCTTTACTGAATTCATTTATTAACTCTAATAGTTTCTTGGTGAACTCTTTTGGGTTCTCTATGTATGGTATCATGTGATCTGCAAATCATGGCAATTTTAACTCTTTCCAAAATGGATGCATTTTACTTCTTTTTCTTGACTGACTGCTATGACTAGGATTTCCAATATTATGTTGAATAAAAGTGGTGAAAGTGGACTTCCTTGTCTTGTTCCTGATCTTAAAGAAAAAGCTTTTTATCATTGAGTATGGTTTTAGCTGTAGGTTTGCCACATAATAAAGGCATTATTATGTTGATCTATGTTTCCTCTATCCCCCCTTTGGTGAGTGGTGTTATCATAAATGGATGTTGGATTATGTCAAATGCTTTTTCTTCATTTATTGATGTGATCATATGATTTTTATCCTTCATTTTGTTTATGTGGTATATCACATTAATTGATATGTGGATAATGAACAAATTTGCATCCCAGGAATAAATCCCACTTCAACATTATATATTAGCTTTTTAATGCATTGCTGAATTTGTTTTGCTAATATTTTGTTAAAGATTTTTGCATCTATGTTCATCAGAAATACTGGATTGTAATTTTATTTTTTTGTAATTTTAGTTTCAGATTAATGCTGACCTTATGAAGTTAGTTTGGTAGCCTTCTATCCTCTTCAATTTTTTGGAATAGTTTGAGAAGTTTAGGTATTCTTTAAATATTTTGGTAGAATTCACCTGTGAAGCTATCTGGTCCAGGACTTTTGTTTGTTGTGAATATTTTTTGTTTTTTATTTTTTAAATGTATTTTTCAATTACCATTGACATATCTATATGTTAATATGTATGTGTATATATATAT
>NW_017731506.1:2391340-2405506 GCF_001890085.2 Hipposideros armiger
ACACACACACACACACACACATATATATATTCTATTAATTTCAGGTGTACAAAACAACATAACAATTGGACATGTATATACCTCACAAAGTGATCACCTCAATAAATCTATGTTGGGACTTTCTTGGCTTCTGATTTGATTTAGTAATTACCAGTTGTTTACTTGTTTCAGATTTTATGTTTCTTCCTGATTCAGTCATAGAAGATTGTATGTTTCTAAGAATTTGTCAATTTCTTCCAGGCTGTCCAATTTGTTGGAATATAATTTTTTGTAGTATTTTCTTATAATCATTTGTATTTCTGTGGTGTTGATAGTTGCTTCTCCTCTCTCATTTTTTATTTTATTTACTTGGGCCCTTTGTCTTTCATCTTGATTAGTCTGGCTAATGGTCTAACAATTTTGTTTATGTTTTCAAAGAACCAGCTCTTGGTTTCATTGATTCCCCCCCCCCCCGCTCTAGTTTGTTTATTTCTGCTCTGATCTTTATTATTCCCTTCCCTTTAATCACTTTGGGCTTTGTTAGTTCTTTTTCTAGTTCCTTTAAGTGTAAGGTTAAATCGTTTATCTGAGACTTTGCTTGTTTCTTGAGGTTAGCTTGTATTGCTGTGAATTTCCTTCTTAGAACTGTTTTGGCTATGTCCCCAATGTTTAGGTCCTTGTGTTTTCATTTTCATTTGTCTCAAGGTATCTTTTGATTTCCACATTGATGCCATAATTAGAATAGCTGACTGGGGCCTGTGGGTGTTATACACCATGCAGCTTTGGAAAGATGTTCACCCAGAAAATGTGGGGCAGAGCTGAACCCAGAACGAAGTTTTGTGGGTGACCAGACATTAATATTGGCCTGGGGCTGGAGAATGAGATCGTTGATGGACTATCAAAGAAAAGCCCATAAAGTGAAGAGAGATACTCAACCATCTTTGCATTGTGCCAAAGGTGTCAATATGGAAAAAGGGGGATGTATATTAGAGGAAATGCATCAAGTAAATTGTTCATAAGCAGGACAAAGTGTCTGGAGAAAAGTGAATAATAGGACCAGGTGAACTAAACCCATGAAATCTTCCTGTACAAAATATAAAGTAATCACTTTCTCATTCATTCTCACCACTTCTTGTCCTTGTAGAGACATCTGAGTTATTCATCAGCCTTTAGTAAAAGACTAGCAGTCTAATTCTCCTACTCCTACAGCACCGAGGCAGCAAGTTCTTCATAACTAGGTGAACCAGTGTTCACAGAGTTTATAGCAGTGGGGCTACTAGATTCACTGACAATATATTTCCTTTGTGCACTGTCATCAGAAGAGCATGTCATCTCAGTCCTTCTAACATCTTTTTTTTTCCATTTTATATTCTTTTTGTTGGCATCCAAGACTTTATATTCATTATCCACTCATCTTGTTTTATACGTTCAGCCTATATAGGCTCCTGCTAATCATGTCATCTTGCTCATCCTCCATGTTTTGCACTATTACTAAGCTTTGCTTTTAAAAACCACATGTTCACAAAGTCCTAGCTGTTTGTTATATGATGGTAAGTCTTTTGGGACCAGAAATCAGACCTCTTTAAATGTACTGATACCATTTTGATTCCTGATAATGATACCCTTTAGTTACAACTTGTAGAGGTAACACCTAGGTTGTATTACCAATGCTGGCAGTCCCAGCCTGAATTCTCAAGAGAAATGTAGCAAAGTGTTTTATGCTCCCCTTTACTTTCCTAGACACATTTTCTGACTGATAGAAGAGAAATTTACTTATTTTGGTTGCTTTTTTTCTATCCCTCACCTTCAGATCTTTACTTCAAAGTTATGAAGTATTTCTATAATTTGGAAAAATATAGAATAGAATGTATAGTTATAAACCCCCAATTAGTTGTTGATGAAACTATATTCCTCCATATGCATTTTATTCAGCAAGTAAAAAGTCAGAATTTGTAAATTGAGTCCATTCAAGCTTAAACCAGATTTGAGTTTGAAAACCTCACAGCCTTTGGTTTTGTTTATAAATTGTGTCTGACATTTCCAAATTCAATTAGCTTCAATTCTTGCAAAGTCATATTATAAGCAAGCTGGAGTATATAAGCCTATTTTAAGATGGTTTAAGTATATGTTAGTGTGAGATTTTATTTTTGCTTTATTTATTTATTTATTTATTTATTTATTTATTTATTTATTTTTACATTATTACTGCATTTCAGGGAGTAGATTAGTTCATTTTATCATGAATATTGCATTATTGAAAATTTGGGAGACTAGAGGGGTTTTTTTTAATCCTTTTTGGTTTTCATGCTCTTTAATGACTTATTTCAATGTTGAAATTAGGGAAACTAACATTCAGGGATTTTTTTTTTTTGCCTTTCCATTTTTTTTTGCCTTACTTAAGCTAGCAATGCCTTGTTATAAAGTAGTTCTGTGTCTGGCAAAAATTGCTGTGGAGAGATTTTTCTCATTTACTTTTTTCTCTTAAAGACTCACAACAGGTATTTAGAATAAATATAGTAAGCAAACCTCATATATACTAAAAGCCAGCATTAGAGCTATTATTGATGAAATGTTATTTTTTATATGCATTTTTTCTCTAAATCAAGCTTAGTCTCTGTGTAAGAGCCTGATTGCAAGAGAAAAAAATAAAATGAGAACAAAAACAAGAAATTATATATATATATATATATATATATTAATTATAGGTTTATAGTAGAATATTTAAAAAAGGGAGAAGCAAAAAAAACTAAAAAAAATCTATAATCTCAACACACAAAGATAACTTTTATTAATAATTTTAGGCATACCTTCCTTACTAACTCCTTCACTCCATATGCATATGAGATTTTAGAATATATATGAAAACCAGTTGAAAAGTCTCAGCAGCAATAGTAGTTGTCATTGTTGCTATGACTATATTTAATCCACTCCATCTTGAGTTAAACAAGCCATTCATATATTCATTCAACACCTATCTTTTGAGTATCTATTATACTTTAGGCACTATTCTAGGAGATGAGGAAAAAGCAATAAAAAAAGTAGATAACAATCCCCATCCTTCTGGAGTTTACAATCCAGTGGAAGGAGACATGCCAGGATGAGTGTGTAGGATAGAGAGAGAGAGAGAGAGAGAGAGAGACCAATAAGTGCTACTACATACTATGATGTGATAAGTGCTAGGAAAAACATAAAACAATGTATGAGAACAGAGAGGCAGCAGATGAGGAGGTGGGGAAGCAATATAAAATAAGTCAGTCAGGGAAGCCTCACCAGCAAGTTTGAAAAGGCTTAAAGAAAGTAAAGGAGACAATCACACAGAAATTTTGAGGAAGAGTATTCCAAATAAGTAAGTGACTACCAATGTTTAGGAAGGGCAAGAAAGCCAGTGTGGCAGAAGCACAATAAAAAAATAAAAAAAGTAGGAGATGGGGTGTGATAAAGTAGGGTTTTATAGGCCACAAAGGACATGGATAGTTGATGGAAATTATTTGCCATCACAAAGTTTTGAGCAGAGGTGTGGCACGCTCTGACTTATAATGCCCAATGATCATATTGCATGCTGTGTTGAGAATAGATTATGTATATGGGGAACGGGGATATTGCTCAAGGGGAAAAAAACAAGGAAATCAATAAGAGAGCTGTTGAAATAATTTAGGTGAGAGAAGATGATAGCTTGAACTAGGATGCTGGCAGTACAGATGGTAGAAATACATTAGGGCAAATATAAATATAAAAGTGTAATCAAGAATGATTCCAAGTATCTGAGAGGAAAAATTACCATTTACGTTAAATTTAAGAGTTCTATTATAATCCAAATGTAGATGTTCAATAGGCAGTAGATAGATGAGTTTGGAGGTCAGTGGACCCTTCAGAGTAGACAAACACAATTGACAATAATTATTAATTGTTAATCAAGTGGGTAAATATTGTAGAGAAAGAAAAAGAAGAGGAAAGATTAAAGGCTAACTGCTAATGAACTCCACAATTTAGAGGTTGTGGAAGGAAAAACCTGCAAAGGAGAATGAAAAGGAACTGCAAATGAAGTAAGAGGAAAACCAAGGTGTTTGGTAACCTAGAAGCCAAGAAACTAAAGGACATTTTACAAAAAGGTCAGGTAAGATGAGACCTGAGGTTAGACCATCGGATTTAGCCACCTTGCAATCATTGGTATGATGACCCTATGTCCACATTGCCTGAGACAGTTTTGGCAATGTCTCGGTGTAATAATTATTCACGTTCCCTTTCACTCACAAAGATGCCTGGACTTGGAAATATGTTATATGGTCAGCCAAACTATGGATGGCCTTTTTTAGAGTTGTATTATGGAGCAATGTGGCAAAAGCCTAGTTAGAATGGTATCAAATGGTGATGGGACGTGGGACTTGGAGAAGTGAAACAGATTCTTTGCAATGGGTTTTGCTGTCGAGTAGAGCAGAGAAGCTGGTAGCCAGAGGGGATTGTGTATCAATTGAGGATTCTTTTTCAGGAGAGTGAAATGATAGCAGTTTTTGCTAAGCTGATAGGTATAGATGATACCTACCAGATGGTAGAGAGGGAGAAAAAAATATATATATATATACACATATATATATACACACATGATGCCAGAGAAAAAGTAAACACACTCACTGGAGTGAAAAGGTGAGAGGGGCTGTATGTGGTGCGCAAGTGGAGGGGTTGGCCTCAGATAAGAACACAGAAAATTAATCACACATATGTGTATATATATATATATATATAGACGCAGGTAGGTGGGTTTGATATGGTGAACATTAGTGGGGAATCTCTTCTGACTCTGATTTTTACAATTTCCTCCTCATGAGCCATGGGTTGAGAGTGAGGAAGGAGCTGGGGGTGCCTGAGAAGACAGGAAATAGGTATGAAGCCTTCATCTTGGAGAGCAGAACGTGACTAGGGAAATTTAGAAAGGTTGCTACCCAGTCATAAAGGCTCATTTAAGATTAGTCACCATGAATTTAAAATGAAACAATACCAGCATTGTTTTGTAGGTTTTGTTTTTCCAGCTTGTTGCAGTTGGATTCACCCAGAATTGAATGCTGGCTAGATAAAGATAATGAAAGGGAAAAAGGTAAGAAATTTGACTTGTATACCAGAAAGTTATAATGAGTTATACAGTTTAAACTATTTAAGAAAAGAACTCAGTGAATAAACTTCAATTGTACTTCCTGGTGTGTGATCAAGGAATTTAAGGAATGGGTTAAAAAATAAGTGACATGGAAAAATTAAAGGTATCAGGCAGAGACTGGGGTAATTAAAATTGAAAATATTAAAAAACTGTATCACCGCACCTCCAGGTCACATATTATCTAGATTATGACCAAAGAAAAGGGGTAGCATTGGAAAGAGGCAAGAGATAAAATCTTTAGGGTCTGAGGGAGTGAGACCTGTGGGTTGATAGATGATTGAGGGTTGTATAGTCTGGTGACATGATAATCAAAACCGGAGGTATTTTTGGAAGAAGGGAAGAAAGACAGTCTGGAAATAGTTGTGAGGAACAAAAAGGAGTTATCTTCCAGTTCAGGTCTAAGGATATGACAGATGTAGAACTAAAAAAGAACCACCACTTGAGAGAGCTTCAAGGAAACAGGTAATTTACGGAAAAAGCAGGATTTTATTAGAGCAAGGGGCAATGAGAACACTGAGATTATAGGGGATTTCACTGATAACTGATGTTGGCTTTTAAAGAGCATAGCAGAAGAATTGAAAGAATTAGAGAAAGGAGGGGGCTGGAGATCAGGAAAGAGAGATATGTAGAGCCTTCAGTAGATTAGAGGTCAGACTATTAATATAATGAAATACCTGTAAGTCTTGAACTTCTTGTGACCCTGACATAAACAGTATCTAAGGACATTATGTTGAGTCCTGTTGGTTTCAAGGAAGATAGTGGTCTTGAGACTTAAGAATTAAGGGTAGTAGGTGAAAGGATGTGTTTTTATTCGTTCTATGTCATGAAGTACTTTTTTGTACTGTGACATCATTGTAATGGATGAATTGTATCCTAATGTCTAAACACAACACATTACATTAGTTATTATAGTTCAATAAGCATCTAAGTGCCTAACAGGTGCTAGTCATGGTAAGTGCTAGGGATACAGCACAGGTAAGTCAGAGACAGGCTTTGCTTTCAGTGAACTTAAAATAAGAATGGGAATAAGAAGAGGAATGAGCATGCCTAAGTTACTACGGATGCTCAAGAGAGGTCAGTATGAGATACAGGGTGGTGAGAGACGGATGAAGTAAGCTACTAGGTGAAGAGATGGGTGTTGGGTAAATGAAAATAATAGCACCTCAGGGACAACAAAAGGACACGAAGGTTGAGAGGATAGTGGACAGTGGTATAAAGCACAAGCAATGAGCCAAGGTAGAATACACAACCTTGTAAATCTTGGTGCGAGGTGTTTATTGTTTGTTGGTTTTCTTTACATTTTGCAACTATTATTTGGGTAATTGTCACCATTTATCTACTCTATATAATATTACTGTCATTTATAACAATGACAGTGTCTTATATAAATATCAACACTAGATATATGATTTTTCCTTGGATACGTTCCCTGAAACTGGAATCAGTAAAACAAACAACACAAATAGTTTAATCTAATTTTAAAATATTGCCCAATTCTGTTTTCATCAGTAAAGCTTCTTTCCCCCTCACTTTTCTCAAAACTTTATATTATCAATATTTTTATTTTATATGATTGAAGAAACCTGGTTTCATTTTATTTCTTTATTTGTGATATTGAGTACTTCTTTTTCACTTAAGAGGAAATCTAATTGATCAGTTTAACTGTCTAGAATGTGTTCTTTGCCCATTTTTATTAGAACCTTTATCTTTGATTAATTGATTTTGAGGTTTTTTTTTCTTATTAGTACAATTAGTTCTTTATGTTCTGTATTCATTTAGGAGGCAGGTCGAAGATGGCGGTGTAGGTGGATGCTGAGCTTGCTCTCTCAAATACACACCTATATTCAGAGAAATTCCTCCTGAGAGACAACTGTGAGCCAACTGAACAGCTTTTGCACAACAAGCAAGAGAGAGGGTCTTCATATTGAAGGTCAGGAATCATGAGCGCTCTCAGGAACTGAGGGAACAACCCAGGACTGGAGGAATATCCACTGAATGTGGATAGTGGGCGGGAGTTCCATCCAGGTTCTCTGGCCAACCTACAGGGCACTGACATGTCCCCAACCACCCCTCCTGAAGCTAAATCCAGCAGAAACAGGGGGGTGACATAGAATGTATACAAGGGGCCCGTCCACTTAGAGATTTATCCAGCAAGTACACCAGGGTGCTGCTTCCTGCACCCACTGTGCTGTGCACATAAGAGGCTCCCTCATTTGAGAGTATGGAACCAATAAAATGCTGTCATACCTGTCTTCAGGGCTACCCTGTCCAGAGAAAGTGCAGGAATACTGAGGTGCTGTTGTTTGGTCACGAGGGTCTGCCCCTCCTGGAAACAATGTGGAGTTGGAAAAATACTGTGATGCCCACAGGTAGGACTGCCCTGTCCAGAGGGAGTATGGAAATAGTGGGGCACTGCTGCACATGGAGCTGCCCCACCTGAAGATCTGCCCCTGTATAGCAAGTGGGGTGCTGCTGTGTGCATACAAGTCTGCCCCACTTGGAGAAAAGGCAGAGCTAGTAGGGCGCTGAGAAGCAGGCGCACAGCATGGCCCCATCCACTCTACTCTGACTTGGGGACAAGTAAAGCACCAGGGTATGCAGGCAGAGCTGCCTGAGCGAAATGAGTGGGGAACAGCTGAGCATGCAAAGAACTGTGCTGCTCAGAGAGAGTGCAGAACCAGCAAAGTACAGTTGTGCACACAGGTGGACATTCCCCACCTGGAGAAAGGGTGGCACTAGTAGGGCATTCAGACATAGGAAGAGCGGCCCACCCAGACCCTGCTCTGACTGTGGACAATGAAAGCAACAGAGCATGCAGGCGGTGCTGCCAGTGTGGAGTGAGAGGGGTGTGACTGAGTGTCCAAGGAGCTGCACTGCCCAGAAAGGGAGCAGAACTAGGAAAGTGCAGCTGTGCATGCAAGCCTGCCCCCACTGGAGAGGGGGCAGAGCTGGAGGGGTATTGAGGCATTGAGACATGAGTACACAAAGCAGCCCCATGGGGATTAGAAAGGCAAGGAAGCACACACACACACCAGGCGGCCCCAGCCAGAATTTATTCCTTCAGGCCAGGTGACACATCAGGCACTGTGTGGGCGTGCCCTGATGACAACTGGCTTGCCAAAACTATTAAACACAATCTATAGAGGTCACACTTTCAAGACTGGGAGGGATAGCTATTCTATCCAACTCATAGGAACAAACAAAAACAATAGTAGGAAAAGTCCAACAAAATGGGGAGACAGAAGAATATGCCCCCCCAAAAAAGAACAAGAAAATAACCCTAATGAAACAGAGATAAGTAATTTGCCTAATAAAGAAGTCACATAAATAATCATGGGGATGATAACCAACTTGAGAGTATAATAGAGGAACTCAGAGACACTTCAACAAAGAAATAGAAATGTAATAAAGAACAAACCAGAGATGAAAACCACAATAACTGAAATGAAGAATATATTGAAAGGTATCAATAGCAGATTATTTAATTTAGAAGAATGGATTAGTGACCTGAAAGGCAGAATAGTGGAAATCACCCAGCAGAACAGCAAAATGAAAAAAAACCAAGTTTTAAAAATTAGTATATTATAAGAGATTGCTGGAGTGATATCAAGCACCCTAACATTCGCATTATAGGGATTTCAGGAGAAACAAGAGAGAAAGGAACAGAAGGAATATTTGAAAAAAAAAATGTCTGAAAGCTCCCCTAATCTGGGGAAGGAGACAGACACCCAGGTTCAGGAAGCACAGAGAGTTCCAAACAAGATGAACCCAAAGAGATCCACACCAAGACATAATTAAAATGGCAAAATTTAAGGATAAAGAGACAACCTTAAAGACAGCAAGAATGAAACATTAAGTCCCATACAAGGGAAATACCATAACGCCATCACCTGATTTCTCAGAACCAACTTTACAGGTCAGAAGGGAGTGACAGGATATCTTTAAAACACTGAAAGAAAGAAATCTACAACCTAGAATAGTATAACCGGGAAAGTTATCATTTAGAATGAAAGAAGATAAAGAGTTCCCCAGACAAGCAAAAACTAAAGGCATTCACAACCATTAAACTGACCTTATAAAAAATGTTAAATGTTATTCTTTTGGCATAATGTTATTCTTATGGCAGAAAAGGCCATAATCAGAAATAAAAAAATACAGGAAAGAAAAAAAATCTCACTGGTAAAGGCAAATATACAGTAATTACAGTGAATCAACCGTTTGAAAAGCTAATGTGAAGGTTAAAAAACAATGTAGGAAAAGTATAACTATAATAAACAATAAGGGGATACACAAAACAATATAAAACATGACATTAAAAACAGAGTGAAGGGGGAGTAAAAATGTAGTGCTTTTATTTATTTTCTATTTCATTTTATTTTGTTTCATTTTACTTTATTTTTTTACTTTTTATTTTTAGAATAAGATTGAATTTAAATGCCAATCATCTTAAAATAAACTGCTATAGATACAGGTGGATATATTTGAAACTTCACAGTAACTATAAACCAAAAATGTACAAAAAAGTACACACACTATGAAGAGAAAGGAATCCATTTAAAACACTAAAGAAAAATGAGCACATCAAAAGAAAAGACTGCAGAATAAAGGAACAGCCAAAACAAATGAACAAAATGGCAATAAGGACATACCTACCTATAATCACTTTAAATGTAAATGGACTAAATGCTCCAAACAAAAGATAAAGGGATGGCAGAATGGGTAAAAGAAACATGGCCTATCTATATGCTGCTTACAAGAAACTCACTTTAGATCAAAAGACACACACAGAGTGCAAGTGAAGCGATGGAGAAAAAGACATTTTATGCGAATAGAAATGAAATCTAGGTTAGCAATACTTGTATCAGACATAATAGACTTCCAAATAAAGACTGTAAAAAAAGACAAAATATGATATTAATGTTAAAGAGGTCAATCCAAGAGAAGGATATATAATAACAATTGTAAATATCTAAGTACCCAGCATAGGAGCACCCTAGTTTATAAACTAAATGTTAATGAATATAAAGGCAAAAATTAACAGTAATACTATAATCGTTGGGGACTTTATTACTCCACTTACCTCAAAGAATAGATCATCCAGTCAGAAAATTAACAAATAAATAATAGCCTTCTTGCCATATTACGCCAGTTCAACTTGATAGACATTTATAGAGCATTTCACCTAAAAACTGTAGATTACACATTTCTCTCAAGTGCATTTGTAACATTTTCTATGATAGATCCCATAATAGACCACCAAACAAACCTCAATAAATTCAAGATGGTCAAAATTATTTGAAGAATATTATCTGACTACAGTGGCAACTAGAAATCAACTACAGAAAGAAAACTGGAAAAAATACAAATATGTAGAGATTAAACAGCATACTTCTAACAAACAATGGATCAAAGAGGAAATAAACAGGGAATCAAAACTACCTTGAGAAAAATGAAAGTAAACACAAAAACTTATAAAATTTATGAGATGCAGCAAAAGTAATTATAAGAGGAGCATTTATAGTGTTACAGGCCTACCTCAAGAAGCAGGAAACATCCCAAGTAAACAATTTAAATTTACCACTAAAGAAACTAGAAAAAGAGGAACAAACAAAACTCAAAGTAAGTACAAGGAAGGAAATAATAATTAAGACCAGAGGGGAAATAAATGAAAGAGAAAATATAGAAAGAATTAAAGAAACTAAGAGCTGGTTCTTTGAAAGGATATATAAAACTGACAAGCCTTTAGCTAGACTCATCAAACAAAAAAAGAGAGAGAACAAAAATATATGAAGATCGGACAATTAAATTCGTCAACTCATCCTAGAAAAAGTGCTACATACCTCATTGCTGAATATCACTATGGTCACCTTCGAAAGACTCCCCTTAGGAAGCTATGCACTGATGCGAGCACCTACTTCACTCTTCAGAACAATTTTGGAATTATTTTTCTGGAATGGCCATCAGAGCTGTCATTGTTATTACCCTTGATGTCCTGAATGTGATCCTTTCAGTATTTCCTATATCTTTGGGTAAAAAAAGAAGTCATTGGTGGCCAGATCAGGTGAGCAGGGAGGTTGCCCCAATAGTTATTTGTTTACTGGCTAAAAACTTCCCCACAGACAGTGCCATGTGAGCTGGTGCATTGTCGTGATGCAGGGGCCATGAATTGTTGGCGAAAAGTTCAGGCCATCCAACTTTTTCACGCAGCCTTTTCAGCACTTCCAAATAGTAAACGTGGTTAACTGTTTGTCCAGTTGGTACAAATTCATAATGAATAATCCCTCTGATATCAAAAAAGTTCAGCAACATCCTTGCAACAAGTCACGAACTTAATTGTCTGACTTTGTATAAGATAAAAAATGAAAGAGGAGAGATTACAATCGACACCACAGAAATGCAAAGGATCATTAAAGAATACTATGAACAATTATATGCCAACAAATTGGACAATCTAGAAAAGCTGGATAAAGTTCTAGAAATTTACAACCTTCACTAGGAGGAAACAGAATCTGAACAGATCAATTACTAGCAGTGAAATTCAATCAGTAATCAAAAAACTCGCAGCAAATGAAA
This sequence comes from Hipposideros armiger, assembly GCF_001890085.2. NCBI lineage: Eukaryota > Metazoa > Chordata > Mammalia > Chiroptera > Hipposideridae > Hipposideros > Hipposideros armiger. Next base: position 2,403,039 of record NW_017731506.1, read on the forward strand.
GTCCAGCACCAGACAGCTTCACAGGTGAATTCTACCAAACAATTAAAGAAATAAACAAAGATGTTTCTAGGATTTAAAACTACAGATTAAGAGATTAAATATTCCATCACCCAAGAGAAAACATCTAGAAGGAGTGGTCCATAGTAGAAGAGGCTTTGTTTTTGGAGCTGGAAAGTTACTTCTCTGTCTGAACTCTCAATTTATAACTCTATACAACAGGTAAAATGATCCTAATTGCTCTATAAGATTATGCTTATGTTTCTAAAGTGCATCACAAATGTTAACTATGATGTTTTATCATTATTTTAAGCAGGACTGAATATGTGTCAGATAATAGAAGACAAAAAGAAAAAAAGCATACACTTCATTATTTTAAATACTCTATTTTTGGAATTTTATCAATTAAAAAGTTGACAAAAATATATGACTTTGTTATATAAAAGCTGATGGACTAAGGAATTGGTTCTGTATCAAGGTGCTCTCAAAAAAAATAAAAAACTTCAGAAAAAAGCTCTGCTAACAGTTACATAAATTCACAGCACAAGTAGCTTCTAGGATTATACAAGCAAGTTCCTGATCCAAGTCAGTGTAAATTAAAAGAAATTAAAAGAAAATACATTCTCCCTAGCCCTCCATTAAAAACATGCTAGGGATATGCCCCGTAAAATGGCTGTGATACATAATCTAAGTTATAGTTAAGGTGATTCTAAAAGGAGATAAAATGAACATTTATAAAGCCTTTCACAAATGGCATCAAGTTGGTAATCAGAGTTATTAGTTCATATTCAAATTTTCTATGTGAACTCTTACAGCTGTATTCTGTCTACACAGTTGAAAGTACAATAGCGCCCATTTCCATATCATAGCCTTTGTTTCCATATTAGTCCATGTTTACTCAGAATCTAGAAGTGAATAGTTTGGGGCAACATATAAATCATTTGCATTCAAATACTGATGGAAATCCTGCATCTCATCACCAGGACCAATAAAAATTGGAACCAATGAAAAAAAGCTGTTGTGCTTGATTAATATTAAGTATTTTAGTAATAGAAACTTTGAAATGTCCTTTTATCCCTTGAGTTCATTAAGCCCCCAGAGAAGCTTTACAGACTCATTCTCTTATTTCCTGTTGGACTTTTCATCTATGAATCTCAAAGAGTCAAAATGAGATTTAATGACTTTTGTGGTCATGGTACTTTCCACACCTACATAGTATACAGATCTACTTCATCAACTTGACTTTGACCAGCAATTTGATCGCTGAACTTGCAAAATTTAAATTCCACAGAGTTCCTTTTTTATTGAAGTAGGGTACAGAAGCAAAAAGTTTACAAATCATGAAGAGATCTCAATGTACTATCGCAAATTGAACACACCTGTGAAAGCCCACCAACTTCAAGAAACAGAACTTACCAGCACCTTAGAACATCACTTTCATTAAACATACAAATAAAAGAATCCTTTCTTCCTCCTTCTCTTTAACCCTCTCCTTGTCCTTCCATTAGTTGTAATCTAAACTAAAACACAATCTTTATATTCATTGAATCTGACCACATGCTCAGAAACCACAGAGAAAACCTACCTGAAATCTTTTAGTCGCGGGAAGCTAAGTATTTACATTTTCTATAAAATCCTAACCTCTGGATTCAAGTATTAGGCAGCTGAATTGATCATTTAGAGGTATAAAATTCTTCACCACTGGATGTGTTCAAATAGATGTATCTCTAACTATTAGACAGTTTGTCCTTGAGCTTATAATTCTCCATAATCTCCAATCAATAATTCTGGTATTATACTTTATAGCAACACAAAAACATCCCATTTGCATTTTAACAGATTTTTAAACATTTATCTAGAGCCTGAATTTTAAAACCCTAGCTCTTACCTGAAGCTCAGTTCCTGAGCTTTTTGACAGATCCAGATGGAATTTGTTTCCTTCCTATCTTAATGCTGGGCTGCCTGCCTCATTCATCTTCTCAAATATCCTACTTCATAAATACTTCTTTTTTTTGCACATTTAAAAACTATAGTTAATATACAATATTATATTAGTTTCAGGTGTACAAAATAATAATTCAAAATATATTTTTTAGAGGCTGGCCTAGTGGCTCAGCTGGTTAAGAGCTCGCTTGAGAGTGCCAGCTCTGAACAGCAGGGCTGCGGTTCAGATCCCACATTGAGGGCCAGTGACGCTCACCCTCTACTGCTAAGATAATGAACAACAGCTCGACTTGGAGCTGGGCTGCTGTGAGTTGCCGGCGACGGCATAGGCTGCAGCGGGGCTGCAGTGGGCTGCTGTGAGCTACATGAGTGGCTGGCAGCCAGCGTGAATGGCCAGCAGCTGGTGTGAGCTGCCGGGAGCTGTTGTGAGCAGCCAACCAATGACCAGCCACCGAATGCCTCACCCGGGAAGAGCACAATGATCATACCAACATGGGCCAGTGAAGCGAGGTCTTCCACAACTAGAC
>NW_017731506.1:2409562-2416164 GCF_001890085.2 Hipposideros armiger
AGAGGGCAGTGTCACTGGCCCTCATATGTGGGATCCGAACCGGGGCCCTCTGGTGTCCCAAGCCAGTTCTTAACCATTGTGCCACTAGGCCGGCCCTAAAGCTCTTTTTAAATGTACATATCATTTCTAAAAATACTTAAACTAATACCATGTATACTAATTTCTAACCAAACATTGTATATAAGGAATGGAAAAATTGATAATTTTAAGACCTATTAAATATTTTGCAAAAATAATGTTTTTTTATTTGGCAAATACTATTATCTCCTAAATACACAATTGACTTAGTCTTACTGGAATCACACCATTTTAATTAGTATGTTTTAAACTTTGGTATTGTAGTTCCCACTAAGAGCTTTTCTTTTTTCAAAATAATATTCATTCTATTAGATGAACTATGTAAACATAAAGCAATATTGATCCAAATTTAAATGTTTGTTTTTAACTTGCTTTAAAATTTAACTTGCTTTAAAATTTAGTGAGGAAGGGTTTACAGTATTGCAATAGAGTTTATAACTTTGATGTATATTTCATTTTCTTCTTTTTTTTGCTCTTAAGTTTTCAGTTTTTTTCATATTTATTTTTACTCTTTTTGATATACATCTATATTGATATAGACATATATAAAGTTTAGTTTTGCTATTGTGAATGGAATTTTTCTTGTCAATAAATTTCTAATGACTTATTGCTCTTTTAACCAAGTCTGCTAATGTCTCTATTTATATTGTCTCTACTATACTAGATACTTATAGTATTTCAGTGGTTAATTCTCAAATTATATTTAAATCTTATTTGAAATAATGTATTTCTCCTCATCTTGTCCAACTTTTATACCTCTGTTCCTATCTTATTCCTTTCTGAATAACTTCAAAACAATATTAAATAGAGGGGTGGAGTCAAGATGGCAGAGTATATAAACTCTGACCTTACCTCCTCCCATGATCACATCAAACTCACAAGTAAAAAATAGAGAAAACATTCACTGAGAACTACCTGAAGACTACTTCAACAAATTTCCTATAACTGAAGATATAAAGAAGAAGCCATGTTGAGACAAGTAGGAGGTGTGGAGATGCCTACCAAGCAGGTCTATACCCACAGAGTAGAAACTAAAAAATGCAGGTACATCTTGGCAGTGAAGGTGCCCCTGAGGAGTGAGGGTCCCAACCCCACACTGGACTCCTCAGTCCAGGGTACCATTGCAGGGAAGAGGAGTCCCCATAATATCTGGCTTTGAAAACCAGGAGGGATTGTGTCCCAGGAAGACAAAGGCTACAGGGGATTGGGACACACTCCTGTTAAAGGGCCAATGCACAAACTTACTCCCTCTAAGCTCCAGCACTGGGGCAGCAACTCAAAAGTGCCAGGGATAGAGGTGGAAGAACTAAATTGACTAACTTCAAGATGAGGGCTACAAGGGCAGGATTGGGGAAACTCTCAGGGGATGGAAGTGCTGACAGGTACTGTTGTTACTTTATGGAGCTCTTCTCCAACTAAGCTGGCTCAGTACAAACCAGTTCCAAATCTGCACTCTCCATCAACCTGGCTAACGCTATTTACTATGTCCTGGTGATTCCCTGAGACCTCATTCCATCCAATTTGCTCCCTGGTGGAGCCTATTCCAACAGCTCCTCCACACAATCAGCCTGTCTTGGCTCCTGCTCTGGGTTTTCCCCCAAATCCACAAACCTCACAAATAGTGGCTGCCCTAGACTTGTACTGCGGATGCTCTCAAAGGTCCACAAACCCCACACAAGCAGTGGCTAGCCTCATCTCACATTGTAGTTCACACCAAAGGGTCCAGAGTTTGGCATAAGCAGTACCTAGCCTTGACTTGCAGCATAGCCAATCCCAAGGGTCTCACATCCCAGCACAAAAAGAAAATGATGGCAGGTTATTTTGTAGTTCCTACCAAGTAGCCCCCAGCCAGGCACAAGTAGCTGAAGACCTTGCTTGTCACCAGAGTGCCTCCCAAGAGGCTCCAGACCCAACACACCCTGTGGCCAGTATCAGACCTCAACAGAGCCCCATGCAACTGGTACGACAATCAGCACACCTGAAGGGTAGCCTAGACTGGTACCAGAGCCCCACTAAATCAAATCCTGCTCATTGGGGTGAGCCCCCTCACAACAGCTCAATTGCTGTAGTCTCAGCAGGCCATCACAGCCAGTCAGCCTGAGGGTCAACTCCACCCACTGAAATGCCAGCAGCAATCAAGGCTTAACTACAACAGTAAGACATGCACAACCCACACAGTGGTAACCCCTGGAGAACCTGGCTCAGGTTCCAGGGAAACTGTACCACTGGGACCCATAGGATGCCTTTTAAATAGACAACTCTTTTGAGACTGGGAGATACAGAAGATCTACCTAAAATATAGAAACAAACACAAAGAGTCAGCCAAAATAAGGAGAAAAAGAAATATGTCCCAAATGCAAGATCAGACCACAACTCCAGGATAAAAAGTACTAAATGAAACATAAGAATCAATTTACTAGATAAAGAGTTCATAACTTTGGTAATAAGGAAGCTCAAAGAACTTGGACGAAGAATAAATGAACTCAGTGAGAACTGAAATAAAGAGATAAAAAACATAAAATACAACAAGTCAGAAATTAAGAAAGCATTAACTGAAATGGAAAACATACTGGAGGGAATCATCAGCAGATTAGATAAAACAGAGCATCAAATCAACACTCTGAAAGACAAGGTAGAGGGAAACACCCTATTGGAAAAGAAAAAAGAAAAAAAAAGGAATAAAAACAAATAGGGATAGATTAAGAGAACTCTGGGACACCATCATGTGTACTAACGTTCACATCAGAGAGGTCCCAGAAGGAGAAAAGAAAGACACAGATTGAAAATCTATTTGAAGAAATAATGACTGAAAACTTCCGTAACCTGGTGAAGGAAAAATAGATACAAGTCCAGTAAATGAAGAGAGTTCCAAACAAGATGAACCCAAAGANGCTCCAATCATTTTTTTTTTTTTAGCTGAGCCATCCTGCCACCTGTTGGCAGCTCAGCTGCTGCTCAGCTCAGGCCAGGACTCGAACCGCAGTTGCTCAGAGATCAAACTCTTGAGCGAGCTCTTAACCAACTGAGCCACTCGGCTGGCCCTTCCAATAATTTTTGGTGGGTGACCAAACTTGTGTGTGGTCTTGCAATGGAACACAACTCCTTTACAATGAACAAGCTCTGGACATTTCTGGATGATGGATCGTTCAAACTGTCCAATTGCCAACAGTATACATTCAAATTGATTGTTTAGTTCCTTGGTATGAGCTCAAAAAATACACCTTTAAAATCCCACCACACAGAGCATAACCTTCCTCTGATGAATGTCTACTTTCAATGTCGTTTGAGGTGAATCATCACGTAGGGACCAAGACCATTTTCACACCATATTGTTATAGCAATCCACTTCTCATCACCAGTTATCAGTCGCTTCAAAAAAGAATCGTTTTCCTCACGTTTAATGAGCATATTGCAGATGTTTATATGCACTGTCAAATGAACTTCTTTGAGTTCATGCAGAACCCAAATATCGAGCTTGCTTACGTATCCCAGCTTCTTTAGGTGAACGTGAATGCTTGAAGGACGAATGTTCAATGTTTCTGCAATCTCTCATGTTGCGTAATGTGGGTTTGACTTAATCAATGCCTTTATTTTGTTGTCATCAACCTTGGTGGGCCTCCCAGACCTAGAAGCACCGTTGAGATCAAAATCACCGGCACAAATCTCGTGAACCATCGTTGGCACTGACATTCTTGTAGAGCATTGTTACTATAAACTTAATGCAACTTTTCACAAACTTGATGTGCATTCTTCCCTTTATGGGAGTAAAACAGTAAAATATGGCAAAAATGCACAGTTTGGTCTTCCACCTTTAACTTGTTGTAAAATCTCCAAAACTCAACCAAATCGCTCAATTTTTTTTTAGAAATAAGTTAGAACTGTCAGCTGTCAAATTACATAGCAATAACATAGATGTGAATGACTCTAGTACTTCCAAAAATGAACTAGTACCATGTGTCACAAACATGAGTCATGACTTTTCCGACAACCCAATAACTGAAAGTTCGTGCCTCTTATTTCCTTTCACCCCTTGCACCTATCCCCTTAACCCCCTCCCCTCCTGCAATTTCTCAAAAAATTAAAAATAGAGCTACCATACTACCCAGCAATTCCACTTCTGGGTGTTTATTCCAAGAAAATGAAAACACTAATTAGAAAAGATATATGCACCCCCATGTTCACGGCAGAATTATTTATATTAGCCAAAATATGGAAGCAACCTAGATGTCCATTGATAGATGAAAGAATAAATGCTTAATCTTACACATGAAAATACCTTATATTACACGTTCATTTTTTTCTAAATCCCCAATTAGTGAGTAACCATTTTAAGCCCATCTACCTTAAACAAAGGGAGTTACAGAGGTAAAGGCATTTGTGTGTTTATGCAAATAACTTTCCTATTCTTTTAAAAAACGTAAGGGATTTCTTATTGAAAAAGTTACAGATGCGGCAGAAGCTCCATTCCTTGTCGTTTCTCCCTTTCTGCCAATTGTATCCCACTCCTCTGAAGTTGTTCCCTGTAGTTTCCACTTATATTTTTATGACTTTTCAATAAATGTTTACACTCATAAATAAGATATTAACTTTATAATACTATATGTATCCTTTTATAACTTGATTTTTGAATTTAATGTACATTTTGGCTATCATATATTACATATATACATTATTTATGTGTAATAAGTTCATTTTGATGTCTGTACAATATTTCATCAAGTGAATAAACCATAGTTATGCAATTCCTCTCCTATTAGAAAATTAAGTTGTTTCCATTTTTTTCCTAATACAATGAACATCTTTATGCCTATTTCCCTGTACACTTGAAAGTTCATGCCAGGTAGAATTTAAAAGTGCTGTCTTTAATTTGACTCAGAATTGTAAATTATTTCCCAGAGTCGGTATATTAATTTCTATCAAAATAACAACACGAAAGAATTTTCATTATTTAAAACCTTAGATATTTAATATCTGGCATTATCAAACCTCTTGTTACCAAACTAACTGAGAAAAGGTGTATTTCCATAGCACTTAGAGGTAGTCTTATACTTTGTTGTAGGTCCAAAAAAAAAAAAAAGAAGAAAGAAAATTCCTTTGTTCTACATCGCATTAGAATTCTAGTTCTAGATTGTGGTTAATTTATGAGGCCAATTACCAACACATAGAAGGTTCCTCTTTTCATATTTATAACACAGAACACTAATATAAGTGCTCTGGAAATACTAATGAATATGAATAGATATTTTATGAGTATGAATATTTGAGTAAAATTTATTTCTGGCATTACAAATTTGTAGGAAAAATAGACTGACTTTTATGCAAGCCTGATACTTTCCTATTCATAGTGAAAATTATAAATATCAGAAAAAAATATGCTTTCATATTTTGGATCCAATCTATACATTTATTTAAGTCATTTTCCCTCTTTCATCCCCTCCCTTAGGTGCTACAACAGAAATATTCAAACAACGTCTTATCTAATTCTTTCATTTATATTCTGCATTTCAATTATTTCCTTTTTCCTCAAGAACTTTATTTTATTAATCATATGGCCTCTCCCCTATATCTTTTCCCTTCTCTTGTATTATGAGTCTTTCCATTGGCATCTCATCTAGGCTCAAATCTCTCCTTTATTATTACCCCATGTTTTCCACCATTGCCCTAACCTGCTTTACCTTCATTGCTGAGTTATTTGAAAAAATAGACTGCCCCTTTGATACGCACTATTCAGCCTGTTTACTGATACATAATGTTTGCCAGCTGGCTCCAGGGCAGAGGGTCTCACCAGGCCTTCATTTTATTCAATTCTACTTATAAATGCAACCCCTATGTCACTAAAGTTTTCTAGTATTTGATACTATTGGTTTACCACTCTTTTTAATACAATATTATTTATTGGTTATATATCTGATAACATATGTTATATAGATACCTTAGAATGTTTTATACAGGAAGTTATTTTTACCCACTTATAACACAAATGTGCAGAGATAACTACGCTTACTGTTCCTTTTTTCTTTTTGCTTTCAGTTATATTTACTATAATTCTCAATAGATATATTGACCTATACTGTCTTTTCACTAAATATTTTGAACAAACCATTAAGTGGACTTTGAATATCTATTTTTAAAAGGTAACATTTAATGTTATATAAACATGTGACTTAATTTAACAACTTTCATTTCCCAACATAATTATATTACTAATTATAAATAATACTCTAATTAATATACATATAAATAAATCCTTGTAAACATTTCTCATTATTAATATGAAGAATACCAAGCAATAAAATCGTGAGGTAAAAAAGTCAAGGTTTCTCTAAATACTTACTTAAAACATTTAATTATTTTTATTTAATTGTATAAAATTTAAAAATATAAATAGGTACAAAGAAACTGAAAAATAAGCTTAGTTTAAAGCTCTTTTCTTTTTAATTGGGGAATTGGGGGATGGGAACAGCGCTGGGGAATTGGGGGAAGGGGAACAGACAAGTTGCTGTCATTTTGTTCTTCAGTCTAGT
>NW_017731506.1:2421239-2422184 GCF_001890085.2 Hipposideros armiger
TAGTCCCCAATATAATAAAAGTCATATACTCGTATAACAAACCCACAGCTAATACATTCAACAATGAAAACCTAAGAGCTTTACCTTAAAATCAGAAACAAGGCTAGGATGCCCACCTTCACCAATTTTTTTAAATACAATATTGGAAGCCTTAGCCACAACAACTGGATAAGGGAAATAAAAGAAGTACAAACTGGAAAGGAAGTAAAGCTGCCATGCTTGACAGATAACATTATAATATATAGAGAGTACCTTAAAAGTTCCATTAAAAAAATAGAATTGATAAATGAATTTAATAATGTAGCAGGACACAGAAGTAATACTCCGAAAGAAATTGCATTTTTATATACCAATAATGAACAAACTGAGAAATTAAGAAAAATTTTCCTAAGTGTCCAATTTATAATTGCATCAAAAATAATAAACACCTAGGAATAAATTTAACCAAGAGGTAAATGACCTGGACTCTAAAAACTATAAGACATTAAATAAAGAATGGAAGAAAACACAAATAAATGGAAGAATATACTGTGTTTGTGGATCGGAGAATTAATATCATTAAAATGCCCATACTCAAAGTAATCTACATATCCAATGCCATTCCTATCAAAATACCAATGGCATTTTTCATAGAACTAGAAGAAATGTATATGGAACCACAAAGGACCCAGAAGAACAAAAGCAATCTTGAGAAAGAAGCACTAATTTGGAAGTATCACCCTACCTGATATCAAACTATATTACAAGCCTATAATAATCAAAACAGCATAGTACTGGCATAAAAACAGACATATTGCTCAATGGTACGAAATAGGGAGCCCTGAAACAAACCCACACCTATATGGTCAATTAATATAGGACAAAAGAGGGGCGACTGTGTGGCTCAGTTAGTTAAGAGCTTGCTCAAGAGTGCAAGCTCTGAGCAACCAGTTCAATTCCCAGATG
>NW_017731506.1:2422357-2423318 GCF_001890085.2 Hipposideros armiger
GAAGAAAGAAAACTACAAAAACAATCAGAAAACAATAAGATGGCAATAATCACATACATATTAATAATTACTTTAAATGTAAATGGACTAAATGTTCTAATAAAAAGACACAGCATGGCTGAATGGACAAAAAATAAACAAACAAACAAACAAAAAACAAGAATTGTATATATGCTGCCTAAAAGAGATTCGCTTCAGATTGAAAGACACACAAACTGAAAGTAAAGGGCTGGAAAAAGATTTTTATACAAATGGAAACAAAAAAAGGCTGAAGCAGCAATACTTATATCAGACAAAATAGTCTTTAAAATAAAGGCTGTAACAAGAGACAATGTAGGTCATTATATAATGATAAAGGAATCATTCCAACAAGAATATATAACTTACAAATATCTATGCGCCCAACATAAGAACATTTAAATATATAAAGTAAATTTTGACAGACATAAAAGGAGGGATCAACAGTAATATGCAATAGTAGGGGACTTTAACATCCCATTGACATCAATGGATAGATCATCCAGGCAGAAAATTAACAAGGAAAGAGTGGTCTTAAATGGCTCATTAGATTATGTGGACTTAATTGATATTTTTGAACATTTCACTCAAAAGCAGCAGAATATACATTATTTTTAACTGCACATGGAACATTTTCTAGAATAGACCACATGTTAGGCCACAAAATTTGTCTTAATAAATTTACAAAGAGATTGAAATCATATTATGTATCTTCTCTATGGCAATCATATGAAACTAGAAATCAATTACAAGAATAAAACTAAAAACACAAACACATGAAGCCTAAACATGTTACCAGACATTGAACGGGTTAACAATGAGATCAAAGAGTAAATCAAAAGATACCTTGAGACAAATAAAAATGAAAACACAACCCAAATTCTATGAGACACAGTCAATACACTTCTAAGAAGGAAATTCATAGCCATACAGGCCTACCTCA
>NW_017731506.1:2424374-2425292 GCF_001890085.2 Hipposideros armiger
ATATATGATATATTATATATTCATATATATTATATATCATATATATGACAAAAGAGGGAAGAATATACAATGGAGTAAAATCAGTTTCTTCAAAAAATGGTACTGGGAAAACTGGACAGATACATGTGAAAAAATGAACCTAGACTACTTTTTTACATGCTATACAAGAATAACCTCAAAATGGATTAAAGACTTAAATTTAAGACCTGAAACCATAAAACTCCTAGAACAAAACAGGAATAAATTCTGCATTGGTTTTATCAGTACTTTTTCGAATATGTCGCCAAGGACTAAGATAAAAATAGCAAAAATAAATGGGGTTATATTAAACTAAAACATTTTTGCACTTCAAAGGAAACCATCAACAAAACAAAAGGCAACTTATTGAATGAGAAAAGATATTTGCAAATTATATATCAGATAAGGGGTTAATATTCAAAATATATAAAGAACTTACATAGCTCAACATAAAAAAGAAAAATCTGATTAAAAAATGGCAGAAGACATGAATAGAAATTTGTCCAAAGAAAGACATACAGATGGCCAACAGACATATGAAGAGATGTTCAACATCACTAATCATCAGGGAAATGCAAATTAAGACCACAATGAACTATCAACTTACACCTGTCAGCATGGCTATCATCAATAAATCCACAAACAGCAAGTGATGGCAAGGATGTGGAGAAATGCAAACCCTCATGCACTGTTGGTGGGATTTTAAATTGGTGCAGCCACTATGGAAAGCAATATGAAGGTTCCTCAAAATATTAAAATTTGAACTACCATATGACACCACATTCTCACTTCTGAGTATTTAGCTGATGAAATCTGAAACACTAATTCAAAAAGAAACATGTGCCCCTATGTCCATTGCAGGATTATTTACAATAGCCAATATAGGGAAGGAACCTAAGC
>NW_017731506.1:2431992-2440045 GCF_001890085.2 Hipposideros armiger
TCAGTGTATTAGGAGTGTCTTTTGGTGGCAGAAAACCATGCTAGGTGTTGGTGACGGAATAAGACAACTGAAGCACAAGTGAATGATACTTGACCTTGTGTAATTAAATCTAGAAGAGTCTTCTGCAAACTATAAATCCTATTGGATTTGTGAGTAAGGAAAAAATCAATGAGACCTGAAGGAGCCAAAGAATATATAATGAGAGAGAAAGTGATTTGAAGAGTGAATAGGATTTGCATAAGTTATAGCAAGAAGATCATTCCTAGCAATGGAATGCCCTAACTGAAGTGGTTAGTGAGTATTGGAGAATAGTGGAAATAGGTTTCAATTAAAACAAAAAGGGGGAAGTTAAAGGAATCCACCATGAACCATATTTGGTTTCTTTGAAAGTGCTTGACTTTTATGATTCCTTCCTTTCTGATCATGGCCCTGATAAACACTGATGACATGTGTGTCCTTTTCTTTCACTTTTTGAGAAAGAGGCTTGCAAAAATATAGGGCTGTTTTAATATCAGGTGACTGAACTTTCTTGAGTTGAAACTGTAGGCGAAAATGATCTTTAGGGCTGGATTTCCTTACAACCGTTCCAACGGATGTGTTAGAAGAACATTCACAAATTTATCAGGAAGAGAAATGAGGCGTGGAGAAATAAAGTGGTTCAGCCATCAGCCAACAGTGCTTCTGGGACAGAGTTGAAGAGAATCCTAAGGTCGGAAGAAACATTCAGAGGTCATCAACTGCTGTTCTCACGTATCTGCTGTTATTCAGTGCTCTCCAAAGAAGAAATTTCTATGTTCTTTCTCACTCACCTCTTAAAATAAGTTTAGAAGTCCACATTAGTAATCTCTACCTAAAACTGCTCCCACCTGACTTCAGCCCACTTACACAGTGGAGTGAACATTACTCCAACAGACAGGTTTTCTAGGATTATCAATTGACTCCACTAAAGGCACAATACTGGTACTCTTATTCATTTTCAACATAAAATTTAAAGCCATGCTCGCTACAAAGTCAGAAGGTTTTAATAATGGCTCTTTTGTAAACTTTAAGACTCTAAATAAGTTTTGCAAAGTTACCATCCCTAGAGTTTGAATTTGAGTGGCTTATGTTATGTACTTTATTTCTATTCAATTTAGTGTGTTCACACACCTCGAATACTCTGTGCTCAAAAGCAGTTGAACTGACAAGGAAAATAGATGTCATCCCAGTAGGAGTCATTGACCTTTACCCTATCTATTGCTCTACTCCAGATTGCTATATCACCTCAGCACCACCCCGAAAGTGTGCATTCTGGCCCTACTGCAGGGGAAAGTGTGATGTTACTGCCACAGATTTCAAAAAACACTTTCAGAGCTAAATTTCACAAAATGGAAAAACTAACATTTTTCAATGTGATGTACTCCTGTTCAAGCAAATTTTAAGTATAATGAAAGGATGATATTTTTATATTTTGCTGAAGTCAAGAATTCAGTGAGAGAGAGCTGTGAAAGAATACATTTCTACATTTACCTACGAAAGAGAAGACTTTTCTGATTGAGTCGGAAAAAAATTTTTTTAAGATTTCCTTTCATGGGTTTTCCTCTAATAAGCATACACTTTATGTCACTAAAGATATTTAATTGGAAAAAAAAAGAAGTTGACTGATATGCATATATGTAGATGACTGCTAGTTGATACTAATTTGTCCAAAATCAGCTATCTGCCATTTTCTTTCATCTTCAAAGGGACATCATCTAACAACTTCCCCCTCTTGTGTTTGTATTTTTCCGTGTTGTTGGATCATTGCACAAATAGATGCCAACACCCTGCTACTTCAGGTTCTGCCTCAGTTTCAGGGAGCTGCCTTACCCAAGCATATGCCCCTCCTGGTAGGCACACATCCAATGGCTGATTGTGCCAGGTTACAAATACCCAGACATTCAAGTTCAATGCAGAACACTTCTGACACTCCATTTCTGTTCATAGCACTCCACAGGATTGCCCAAAGCCTTTCTGAGCCTGCATCATAGTTTAAATATACCACAGTTTTAATTTACCCTCTATTTTATCCTGGTTTCTTCTTCCTCCACAGGTGTTAATCCCTAATAAATATCCAGCATGCCAAAGTCCATCTCATTGTCTGGTTGTGTGAAATGCCATGCGATGGTATTTTCTTGTCAAGGTCACAACACAATCTTCAGGCTGCCAAATCCAATGGCTAATTTTCAGTTCTCATCTTACTTGGAGTATTAATGTGCCTTTTTGCCTCTTCTCATGCCCTACTTTCTTCAGTCTATTCTCACATAGCCACCAGAGCAACCCTTTTAAAACATAAGATAACTTTTCTGCCTCCCCTGCTCAAGGCTCTACAATGTTTGCCAGCTCGATCTAAGCAGAAGCCAGAATCCTTACAACTTCCTCCAAGGTTCAATATGGTAGGTCCTTCACCCCTAACCCTTTGACTTTATCCCATGCTACTTTCCCCTTTGTTTATTTTGTTTCAGCCACATTAGCTTCATCCCTGTTCCTTGATCATGCCAATCATGTGCCTGTCTATTGGCATATCCCAAATATGACTGCCACCCCCCCATTTCCTCCCATACTCCAACACTGCCTTTGCAGAGAGATCTTATCCAACCACATTAATTCATTAGGCCATTTCCTCTTGCCCTCCATGCATTCCTATTTCTTGTACCTTTGTTTTATTTTTGTCCATTGCATTTTCACCATCAGATATACAAAGAGTACTTTTCATAAGGAAAGAGAAAATTTTTGTTTACTATTGTAATGACAGAATTCAAAGTAATTCAATAAATTCAGCTAATTTAATACATAGTCATTGAATAAGTGATTCAATTAATNGGTCACTGGCATAATTTGGTTCATTTATTTCCTTGATAGCTTAAATGCATGCTTGCATTTATTTGGAAAGAGAACACATAATTCTAAAAGTGTTACAAGGAGAAATATGTTAAATGTTCAGTGCAGGATACTAATCTTGAGAGAGTTCCTTTAAATTACTATCATAATGAATCACTTACTGCTTTCTGAAACTAATCAGAACTAAACAGTGCAGCTATTGAAGCCATTTCAAGTTTCAGGCAGTTCAGAACATTTGAAATGGTGTACTGCTTTTCTGTTTAATCAGGTGATATGAAAATGCATTAACATCCATCAGATATATTTAAAAAATGAATAAAGAATATGTTTAAAGCCTTAAATTATTTTTTACTAGCTCTCAGAAAACTAAGGAGCTTTAAGTCAGGTTACTCTCTATTAGACTAACATTTAGTAAAAAACCTCTATCTTAGTTATCACTTGTTTTGTTAGCTAGGTACCATTTGATTCTTTTTTGGGGACCTACCAACACTATTTACAATAAAATATTCTTAAATGCACAGTGTCTGTATAAACTCTAGCCAGGCATCCTGCAAAGTCTTGGAAGTCACATCTTCTGTTTTTAGCATTTGAGCTCTTGTTGATGGGTGTTACAAAACCTTATATACAGTAAGCTTAGATGCATCCAAAACTGGAATTTACTTTAGGCTACAAATAAAGCATTCATTATTTTAAAAGACAGAAAAAAATACACACCAGTTCTGAATCCACCTTTCAGTGAAACCTGAAATGAATGATAGATGCAGGAAATTTAAAAATTCAACCACTTGCAACATAAATGTATAAAACAGAGGTAGGTTATCCAATGTGGTAACCAGTACCCTTAATGTGACTCTAGACATTTAAATCAATTAAATAAAATAAAAAATGCTGTGCCTCAGTCCCACTAGCCACACTTGCAGTGCTCAGCAGCCACACGTGTCGAGCAGCTGAAGCTCTATACAGTCAGACAGAACATTCCATCTTTGCAGAGCATTCTTCAGACAGCGCTCTGCTAGGCCAGCCAGTATTGGCTTCTCTATTAAGACTGACTCTGATAATGTGTTGACTAACTTTTATTTCAATTTTATCTATATTAGGTGAATGTTTGAACACAACCATAATCTATGTTTATATGGTATAAGATAGTTTTATCTGTGTAGAAACCTTTGAATACTACATTTTTTTGCATACTTTTTCTTGGCAAGAACTAAAAGCAATAAATTAAAATTTACTACTAAATGACTCCCTGTTAATTTCCACTTGCATGTCTTTCCTTAAATGTTATATTGCCTATGTAGTCAACACCTAGAGACTAGATGCTGTAATTTCTGATTGATTAGCAACTTTCTTCAATCACGAAACTCATCTCTGTCCCCATCTCTCTTAAAAAAAAAAAATATATATATATATATATATATATATATATATATATATATAAAATGAGTGTGTTGCTCATCCTTGGCTGAGAACAATGACATAGTGCAAAAATATTAGAAAACAATGTTTCATGTCCTTTTATTTCCTATCTATTGTGACTTGGAAGTTAGAATACAGTTTTTCATTGTACTAGTATGTAGGGAAAAATGTCTGCTTTCTGCCCTAAGCAACCATGCCAGCTTAATGTCTCCCAACTTCCACAACTATGACTAGTATTTAAACTAAATTTTATGATTCACTATTTCCCAAACATATACTGAGTTTTCTGCCTATTTGCTTTTTTTTTAGCTTGTAGCTTCTCCAGAATTCCTACCTCATCCCAACTCTACTTTTAAGATTATTCCAGATTTTAACATTCCTAACATACATTGAGTCATATTTATTTATGTAATTCACCTATTTTTTCTCTTTCTTATCCTAAGCTTCTTGAGAATAGGAGTTTATAAGTTACTGATCTGTTATTATCATGGAACTTAGTATATAGTAAGTGCTTAATATATTAGTCAGATTTAATTGATTTAATTGATGCTATTTTCAAAGCATCAATCAAAAATGAAATATGGCTGTTATCTTTCAAAAAAAGAAATTTAAAGAAAAGTAACATGCCGATAACTTTACTTGATAAAAATTTCAAAAAGACAAAATAATATACAAAGAATACAAGGGATAATATAACAGTGTCCATACTGGTAGTTAACCCCAAATTAAAGAATGTTATCCTTTTGCCATATTTGCTCCAGATCTTCTCTTTTTAAATAAGTCATACAGGGGCCAGCCAAGTGGCACGATGGTTAAGAACTGGCTTGGGACGCCAGAGGGCCCCGCTTCGGATCCCACATATGAGGGCCAGTGACACTGCCCTCCACAGCTAAGATGCTGAANCAGCATGGGGAATATGAGTATAGGTAATAATATTGTAATAACTATGTATGTATGGTGCCAGGTGGGTACTAGACTTATTAGGGGGAATTACTTTGTTAAGTATGTAATGTCTGATCACTGTGTTGTACACCTTAAACTAATACAATGTATGTCAACTATAATTTAAAAATAATAAATAGAAAATGTATGTGGCTTATTACTGATATTAATGAAAATGCTGAGCTTTTCCTCATTGTATATGATGGTGACAGTACTTTGGGATAAATATAATTTAGTATGCTAAAGAAATCCCCATCATTACTTGTTAAGGCTTTTAAAGAATCAGAACTATTGTAAGTGTCTTTTAAACATATAATCAATATGGTAATACCACTGATAACTGATTTATATTAGAACATCCTAAACCCAACACTGGATTAGTTGATTAAAACTTACATTCTTGATTTCTAGATAGTGGAAGATAATAGTGGCCCACAAGAAGTCCATCTTTCAGGAATCCATCTATAAACAATACAAAAGAAGAAAATAATTATACAAAAACATGCCTTCAGCATAACTTGAAGATAGCAAATGCCTAAACATCAAAATAAATATAACTAAAAAGAGAAAAACTGCTAGATCCCAGAGCATGGTCTTACATGTTCCTGCTCCACCTCACCCTTGTCACAAGCCTTTGTAGCAGGAAGCTGGTTCTCTGAGATCAAATAAATTGATAAATCTCCATCCAGATTAACCAGGAAAAAAGAGAGAAGACACATATTTACGAGGTCTGACGATTAAGTTTGCAAACTTCTTGCAATGATATTGCTAACCTTTTTTGATATCAGAGAGATTATTCATTATGAATTCGTACCAACTGGACAAACAGTTGACCAAGTTTACTGTTTGGAAGTGCTGAAAAGGCTGCATGAAAAAGACGACCTGAACTTTTCACCAACAATTCATGGCTCTTGCATCATAACAATGCACCAGCTCACATGGCACTGTCTGTGAGGGAGTTTTTAGCCAGTAAACAAATAACTGTATTGGGACACCCTCCCTACTCACCTGAACTGGCCCCCAATGACTTCTTTCTTTACCCGAAGATACCTCAATCCTAATATTATATGAGGTCAAACAATGAAGTTTGCGAACTCATCCTAGAAAGTGCTACATTCCTCATTGCTGAATATCACTACAGTCACCTTTGAAGTACTCTCTTTGGGAAGTTAAACACTGATGCCAGTGCCTAGTCCACCCTTCAAAGCAATTTTGAAACTTTTTCTGGAATGGCCATCAGAGCTGTCATTGTATTACCCTTGATGTCTTGAATGTCATCAAAATGTCTCCCTTTCAGTATTTCCTTTATCTTTGGGTAAAGAAAGAAGTCACTGGAGGGCCAGATCAGGTGAGTAGGGAGGGTGTTCCAATACAGTTATTTGTTTACTGGCTAAAACTCCTCACAGACAGTGCCCTGTGAGCTAGTGCATTGTCATGATGCGAGAGCCATGAATTGCTGGCGAAAAGTTCAGGTCGTTTTCATCTAACTTTTTCATGCAGCCTTTTCAGCACTTCCAAATAGTAAACTTGGTTAACTGTGTCTCCAATTGGTACAAATTCATAATGAATATCCCTCTGATATCAAAAAAGGTTAGCAACATCATTGCAACAAGTTTACGAACTTAATTGTCTAGAGTTGGGAGTTGTAATTCAGTTGTAAGGTGCATGTGCCTGAAAATCACAGTGTTCCTTAACCTCTGAATGAGATACCAACATTTTCTTTTATTTTTAAAATAAAGGTTCATTTTATTCATTTAATCTGTTCATAAACTTATTTGTATGTCAGATTGCCCTTGAATTTATTACAAGTATTTGTTTTAATTTGTCTGTTTCTCAGGAGGCAAAAGTCCTGTTGTTAAATTGATTCATTTACTACTCAGCAAAACAGATATTTAATGAATTTTGCCTTAATGATAATGGTGGTTTAAAAACACTACTAAATGGAAAGTTCACAGATTTGTGTTCTCTTACTTGTGATGGTCATTGTGTTGATTATGATAAACAGATGGTGTATGGAGAATTGTAAGCTATTTCACATGGAAATGATACTCTTCCTCAGCTTACCTCAGCCTGAAATATCATGTAACTTTGTTTTTTTCTTAATGCTACATATCACCAAGCATTCCATTAGTTAAATTCTGCTAGCTTTTAAATATTTTGTCAATAATATATAATAGCAATCAAGAACAAAATTTTTCTAGCATAATTGTCATATAAATTCATGGTGAACATGTGTAAAAGTTTTGTTTGACTCACTCATGATGGGCCAACAGAATGACAAAAATGGTTCAAGAGAGAATACAAAAGAAATATAATAATAAGTGAAAAAAATCTTAGAAAAAGATAGCCTAGGTAGATTGCTTTGAAATTATTAATTAAATGATAACCTTGGGCATTATCTTCTCTACAAGACAGAAATCAATTGCATCACTCTTATAAAAGAATAACTTGCATATTATGTATTTTCTTCAAGTTAATCCTAACTTGACAGAATCCGGGTCCTGATTAATAGTAAACAGTAAGTCAAATAAGTCACTTTCCCTTATAAAGTCAGATGACCTAGTTTGATAAAAGTGCTCTAGTAAGTCACTGAAAGAACATAAAGCCCTTTTATGCCTTATTTCCAGATTTTAGTTAAGTTTCTTTACAAAAAAATTATCTTCACTATCAAATATAACATATAAATAAAAAAATTGTATAATGTGCAACAAACTGCTTCTCTAAATTTTCAGAAAAGGAAATTACTTTCCTATAGTTTAATTCAAAACCTATATTCCTAACCTTTACCCATAATTCCCAGGCATGTGAAGTATACGGTAAAAAACACAACTTTATC
>NW_017731506.1:2450175-2456073 GCF_001890085.2 Hipposideros armiger
TGTTGTTGGATCATTGCACAAATAGATGCCAACACCCTGCTACTTCAGGTTCTGCCTCAGTTTCAGGGAGCTGCCTTACCCAAGCATATGCCCCTCCTGGTAGGCACACATCCAATGGCTGATTGTGCCAGGTTACAAATACCCAGACATTCAAGTTCAATGCAGAACACTTCTGACACTCCATTTCTGTTCATAGCACTCCACAGGATTGCCCAAAGCCTTTCTGAGCCTGCATCATAGTTTAAATATACCACAGTTTTAATTTACCCTCTATTTTATCCTGGTTTCTTCTTCCTCCACAGGTGTTAATCCCTAATAAATATCCAGCATGCCAAAGTCCATCTCATTGTCTGGTTGTGTGAAATGCCATGCGATGGTATTTTCTTGTCAAGGTCACAACACAATCTTCAGGCTGCCAAATCCAATGGCTAATTTTCAGTTCTCATCTTACTTGGAGTATTAATGTGCCTTTTTGCCTCTTCTCATGCCCTACTTTCTTCAGTCTATTCTCACATAGCCACCAGAGCAACCCTTTTAAAACATAAGATAACTCTTCTGCCTCCCCTGCTCAAGGCTCTCCAATGTTTGCCAGCTCGATCTAAGCAGAAGCCAGAATCCTTACAACTTCCTCCAAGGTTCAATATGGTAGGTCCTTCACCCCTAACCCTTTGACTTTATCCCATGCTACTTTCCCCTTTGTTTATTTTGTTTCAGCCACATTAGCTTCATCCCTGTTCCTTGATCATGCCAATCATGTGCCTGTCTATTGGCATATCCCAAATATGACTGCCACCCCCCCATTTCCTCCCATACTCCAACACTGCCTTTGCAGAGAGATCTTATCCAACCACATTAATTCATTAGGCCATTTCCTCTTGCCCTCCATGCATTCCTATTTCTTGTACCTTTGTTTTATTTTTGTCCATTGCATTTTCACCATCAGATATACAAAGAGTACTTTTCATAAGTAAAGAGAAAATTTTTGTTTACTATTGTAATGACAGAATTCAAAGTAATTCAATAAATTCAGCTAATTTAATACATAGTCATTGAATAAGTGATTCAATTAATGAATCAACTTTGAAGAGTGCAATATATCTCTCTGGGAATAATAATAGAACCAGTTTGGGTGTAAAACATATAGTAGCCTAATATTAAACAATATGCTGGAAATCCAAGTGATGTCATATAGCCCTGAACTGAATATCTCTAGAACACTCACCAGAAGTTTATAAAATATCACTCGAGCAAATACCTTTTCAAAGCTGTGGTAATTGGTAGAAGTATCAAACATCTTTTGATTTGGAAACTTTTCTAAATTCCAGGGCTGTTCTGAATGTTGTCATTATATATGGAAATGAAAGTGAAGTTTTAAAACTAGAATTCTATTTTAAGAAAAGATCATACAGTTCAGTCACTATAATAGTGATTCTGACACATATTAGTTTATAAGGAAGATAAACTATGATGGGATGTTCTTCTCAAAATACAACATAATTTTAAAGAAATTCTTGGCGTTACTAAATAAACAAAGACCTTAGGCCAACATGAGGGTAAATGTCACTAAGTCAAGAATCCCGAGTAGAAATTAATCAACCAGGCCCTTTGACTAATGGAATGACCTGGCCAAGGCCTCCAAGGATCCACGTCACTTGCAAATCTGCAATTCTTTGTCCAAATTTAGGGTGTGCACACCATGACAACAAAAAGACACTGTGATGACATTGACTCTCACTTAACAATGTGGTTCAATTATAATTGTCTCTGAGGAGAAAAAGTAAGAAAAAGGTACAAAAAGGAACAAATTTAGGATTCCCAATGAAATGCTGGTCATGCCGGCAGAAAAATGAACGCCTGGCTATTTCTACCTATTCTTTATTAGAAAAGACTTAAGCTTGGGATATGCACCTGCATTATGAACACATGATTCCTTATTTATGCAAATGTATGGGGAAGCTACATTTTCATGAGTAACAAATAAGACACTAAAAATAATTTATTTGAAGAAAAATTATATTAAAAAATGTTACAGTGGGACAACCTCTTTTTGAACATAAAGGAGAACACAATGTTGTTGATTTTCAGTAACTAGAGAAGTATTTGCTAGTGACAAATGTAAAGTTTAGTTATATTTCAAATTAAAAACCATCTGGAGAAATATACAGTTTAAGATCCCCAAGTTTTAGAGCTCAGTTCTAACTATTGGGTTGTCGGAAAAGTCATGATGTATTTTTTTTCTATGTTTTTCGTTGCAAAAAATGCGTCATGACTTTTCTGACAACCCAATAGGCTAAGTACATTTGTAATTCTATATTTAAATTTGCCTTTATCCATAAGAAAATACTTTACATTTTTAAAATTGAAGCCTTCAACTTTGATCAGAGCTGTAGTCTCTCAAAAGGGTCCAATGTCCTAACTATGAAAGTAAAGATGAGTGGAATTAAAACAAGATTGCTTGGGAAAAGGATTTTTCATTGGAGCCTCTGGGTAATTTTATAAAATTAAAAGCTATTAATATATTAATAATACTAAAAATGTTAATAGCTAACATTTATTAAGTGCTATGTGCCAACCAGTATTTTAAGAACTTTCCATATATTTTCCCCTTTTATCTTCGCAATTCTCTCTTCCTCAGGACGTAGGTACTATTGTGATACCCATGTACAGATGAAGAAACTGAGGCTGAGAATTCAAGTACTCTGAGCAAGGACACAAAACTAGTAAGAGGTGGGGCCAGGTGCTCTGACCTCAAAGCCCATCTTTAATCAGTACACTGTTCACACAACCAATTAGCTCAGGAGATAAAAGTTGAAATACAGAGCTCCAACAGGAAGTCTGTCTTCATGGTGCCAGGAGAAGCGGTTGTAAATTGTAAAATCCAGGCAATCTTCAGGTCATTTTCTTTCCCCAATGGCAAATAAACAGCTTGACTCGTACTTCTGATAGAGCACATCAGTTGATTTGGCATCAGCAGGCAAAGCCATCGTCTCGCTACCATATACTACAGGGAGGCTCTTGGCCAGAGTCCGCATCAGCGTTGTTTCACAATACTGTTAATCATGTACTCCCAGCAGAGGCTCAAACCACAGCAGAATACATTAGATCCAGTCTTCACAGCTCAGCGGGTTTAAAGAAAAAAATTTAGAGGATAGCACCGTGTCCTCTACATCATCTCACTGCCTCATCAACAGATTTACTCTTCAGCAATTACTTTAGAAGTTTGGCTACCCCATACCCAAAATTCTTCAATATCCTAGGAAAACAAATAACTACAAAAATTACTGTGTCCCCTCTGCCCCCACGCCCCCCCCCACACACACACACACACTACACCACACTTTTTTTAGGCTCTACATTCTCACATTTAAAAAGTTCATCTTTTCTTTTGGATTTAGCTATCATCTCTATGTGAATAACCCTCAAATAATTTCTAATCCTACGAACTCAACTGGCCTGAGAAACTCAGCTTTTTTTTTTAATAAAAATACTAGACTGCAAATTAAATGTAAATAAACCTAACAAAATTCCATTTTTTCTTACAAGAGCAGTGTCAAAGGTCTTTTTGAAATGTCACTCAAAAAATTAACTTCCTCAGGTTGGATGGAGTTCTCAATCTGTCGGTGCCCGCACTCAGTCTGCGTTTGCCTATTGAATCATCCTTAGTGAAGTAAAAGATGGTCACCTAATGGGAAGAGTAGGCTGATGTTTCTGGGGATTAAATCATCATGCTATCCACTACTGGATGGGTGGATTGTTTCAAATTACCCAAATTCTGTTTCTTCATTTTAGGAGTCAGGATAATAATATCTAACTTAGTACGACTGTGCTGTGAATTAAATGGGTCAGCCAACAGAAGTGGACAAATTAGTACAAAGTAGACACCCGATTTGTACCATCCAACAATATATATTGAATTAATAAATGATAACTGTTGCCATAATTATTGCAGCAGGATGATCTGTAGATACAGATGATTGTATATTTTGGTGAATTTTCTGTTCTCATATGGGGTCAGGCATGATCACGCCTATTAATGTTATGTGTTGTTTTGTTTTCTTACTCTTTTGTATATGTGAATCAGCTTTAAGTTTTTCAAAAGCATTCGTCAACCTGTATTTATCTGATTATCAAAGTCATGAACTAATCTTTTCTTTTTATATAAAAAATAATAATTAAGCATGTTTTCATTGCCTGCTGATGACATTTCCATTTTTTAACCTTTGTCATTATGGGTTTTAGAATTTGGGATATATGCTTGTATTACTGTTTTCTGTTTTTGAAATAATTTTGACATTACTATTTAATGGCATGGCCATATGTGCAATAATTATTTAGGCAATTCTATGCTTAAATGGCTTCAGAGCTCACCGCTACTCTATTAAACTAAACGTCCACGTTCTTGAGCTCTACCTGACTGTAAAGTATATGTTTACATATGTATTTCTCAATAACTGGCAATGTGTTTTTAAGGTCTTGTTCCCCCTATGTAACGTTGCTTTCAGAAAAACAATTTGAGGACCAGCCTAGTGTCTCAGTTGGTTAAGAACGTGAGCTCTGAGCAACAGGGTCACCGGTTCAATTCCCATACAGGCCAATGAGCTGCACCCGAGCTGAGCTGCCACTGAGCTGCCAACAGGTGGCTGGATGGCTCAGTGGGTAGAGCACGTGCTCCTAACAATGAGGTTTCTGGTTTAACTTCTGCATGGGATGGTGGGTTATGCCCACCTGCAACTAAGATTGAACATGGCACCTTGAACTGAGTGGCCACACAAGCTACCGACAGCCGGCTGGATGGCGACTGGACTTGGAGCTGAGCTATCTACACCCTCCACAACTAACAGACAACAATTTGGCTGTTACCCTTCCCCAATTCCCCAACATTGTTCCCCTTCCCCAATTCCCCAATAAAATCTTTAAAAAAAAGAAAAGAAAAACAATTTGAGTATAAACTTTATAAATTGTAAAAAGTTCTCCTGAAATTCTGTAATTATTTCTCCATTATTGACTCATAGTTGCTGTTAAACAGTAAAACTCTGAATTCATTCTGACTTCTCTTATTTGGTAGATAAACCATATTTTTACCATAGTTACCTGCAAACATGTATTCTGGATCATTGTGATAAGTTGTTTGCCTGACTGTGTGTAGATTCATTGACTTCTCTTCACATATACTTGCATTGTTATAAGGCATTTCAACGTGCTCTTATTGATTCTTTTTCTTTGTTGTAAAGCAGGGGTCATGAACTTCCAAAACTGCAGTGCCTAGACAAGTAATGTAAACAGTGAAA
This sequence comes from Hipposideros armiger, assembly GCF_001890085.2. Taxonomy (NCBI): domain Eukaryota; kingdom Metazoa; phylum Chordata; class Mammalia; order Chiroptera; family Hipposideridae; genus Hipposideros; species Hipposideros armiger. The sequence continues at coordinate 2,455,464 of NW_017731506.1, forward strand.
TGATCCTGACAAAAAGCACAGGTCCTATCTAAAGGGAGTAAATGCTGCTCAAACTCAAGAAATCGTTGCCATTTGGAAATGGAGTCTAAATGTGCCCAATTAGTCTAATTTTTCAAGAGAAGGTGTGAAATCATATTATTTAAATATTAACCCAACTTTTTTTTCTTAAAGTGACATTGTACAGGCCAAGTAAAATACATCTGTCAAATCTATTTGGTTACAGACTATCATTTGACAACATTTCATTAAAATTGTCATCAATTCATCTTTCCTTGATTCATCCATTCAGCAAATATTTATTGAGGCACTAGGATGTGACAGTCATGATCTAGGACCTAGGAGTATAATGGTTTCTCTTTTAGTGAACAGTATTGATTTGATTTTTTTTTCCCTGTTGTGGTTTTTCTGAACTTCTTCAGAAAAATATTGGGTTGCATGCCATTATCTGCATCTTGCATTTTCATCTCCTTTCTTAGTTATGTGTCTTTTATTTCTATTTTAAAGTTTATCCTCTATATCCTGGATTCATTTTCTATAATGTCAGATTTGTTCTTTACCCACTATGGTAAGTACAATTATTATTTTAGTCCTTGTAGTTCTTAATTTTGCA
>NW_017731506.1:2456108-2478266 GCF_001890085.2 Hipposideros armiger
TTGTTTTTTTAAAAAAGATTTTATTGGGAAATTGGGGGAGGGAACAGCGTTGGGGAATCAGGGAAGAGGAATAGACAAGTTGCTGTCCTTTTGTTCTTCAGTCTAGTTGTGGAGGATGTTGCTTCACTGGCTCATGTTGGTATTATGATCATTGCACTCTTCCCCACTAAGGCAGATTGGTCACCGGCCATTGGACAGCTGCTCACGGTAGCTCACGGCAGCCCACTGCAGCCCCACTATAGCCTATGCTAGCGCTGGCGACTCACAGCAGCCCAGCTTCAGGTCGAGCTCTTGTTCACCATCTTAGCTGTAGAGGGCGCAGCATCACTGGCCCATGTGGGAACTGAACCGGCAGCCCTGCTGCTCATAGCTCGTGCTCCCAAGCCAACTCTTAACCAAGGAGCCACTTGGCCGGCCCAGTGAAAAGCAGTTTTGAAATACTCTTCCTCAGAATATTCAGGATTATATTTTCTATCTCTTGTGCTGTAATATATGCTTGTAGGTCCTATGTTGCTAGATTTGTTTTTGTTCTCATTTAAAAATCCATTACTGTTATTTGAATGAGAAAAGTTCTATTTTGATTCAATGTTTGCCCACAGGGAGACAGACCTTAGATCTACACTTAAATCTTAGACCTATACTCTGATTTTGGTGAAACCTTCTCTTAGATTTCGGAAGTAGAGCAGGTTCATATGCAAGGTTTGCAGCCTAATGTTCAGTGTCCAGTATGAATTCTCTAATGTGGCTACATTCATTGAGAACAGTAATAGAAACTGAAGAACAGTCTGGAGCTCACATTGCTACAATAGATCCTGCAGGCTTTAATCTGTGAGTAGCACTGCATTTGTAGGCACTGTAATCCTATAATCCATGGGATAAAATGTGCTTCCTGTAGCCTCTTTACCCCTCCCCCTTACAGCATGCTCAGCTTCCTGTCCTAATCATTTGCTCTGAATAGGACAGGTTAGTACAAGGGTAAGTAATATCTTCTAAGTGCCACTAATGTGAGGGTACCTATTAACCCTCAGTAAACCATCAGAATCTATCAGATCAAATTTTAGTTTTTGAGTTTCTTTTTTGAGCAATTCTATTTGTATGAATTAATATTTAATAATTTTTGTTCTTACTCAAGGTTTTCCCGGTATCAGAGAAATTTTACTTATTTTGCAAAATATAGTAAAACATATTAAATTTCATGTGAATTAAAAAAGGGTTTTATGGAAAGTAACTTCACAGAGTGATCTGATCATAAATTCCTAACTGCACAGGTCATGGCAGGTAGTTTTACCACAGGCATACAATTTCTTTACTAAAAAGGCTTATCTTTGCTTTAAGCAAGTCCTGTGCATTATTTCTGTGCATCTAGATTAACACACCTTTGAAACACCCCCTCTCAAACCCCTCAAGAGAGCATATTATTTTTACTATCCTATAATCCCATCCTGGTGTTGCTTCCTTCCACCTTCATATAATCTCCCTCATGTTCCCTCCTTAATCTCAAATGCATGAAAAGAAACTGCAAACTGTCACTCTCCAAGTATTTATCTCAGTCTGTTGAGATCTTGCTTCCAGGTGTATTCTCTTTTAGGCTAAAATAAATTTTTATAAAAACTCTCTACAGGTTTAGAAGTTCTTACATAGATACTTGTCATTACTGTATGTATCCACTGAACCCTTTATATTTATGCTACATCACAGAGCTTTAGTGCTTAACTTGCCTATATCTTGAAAGATTTTATTATTAATTATCCTAGAGATTATTTTATCATCAATCTTCATTACTCATCAACTATCATCAATGATGTTAAAATAACTAAAATAGAAAAACAGAAAGCATGATAGACTAGCCTAGAAGGATATTTCCTTTCTTTGTTTTCTTATTGTCTGGGCTAAAGTTTTATACCACCTTTCAAGAAGGTATAAAAGCAAACTGAAGACACTATCCTTATACTTTGATTTTTGCTCTTATTGAACCAAATTGAGAATTCAGAATTTTTGAATATCCACCCAAAATACCAAGAGAAGAAAACTGACCAAGGGAAATGTTTCACAAGTCAGGGAGCAGCACTCTAGACTCATAATGAGAGGGAAATTACTCATATAAGTGAAATCTTAGATGAATTTTCTTAAAACTTAAGAACTTTTTTTTTTAAGATTTTTTTTTATTGGGGAATTGGGGGGATGGGAACAGCGCTGGGAATTGGGGGAAGGGGAACAGACAAGTTGCTGTCGTTTCGTTCTTCAGTCTAGTTGTGGAGGACGTTGCTTCACTGGCTTAATTTGGCACCATCATTGCGCTTTTCCCGGGCGAGGCAGATCAGTCACTGGCTTCTGGAAGACCGCTCACTGCGGTTGCTGGCTGCTCACGCTGGCTGCTAGCTACATACGGTAGCCCATGGCAACCCACTGCAGCAGTGGCTGCAGCCTACGCCATCGCCGTCTACCCTTGGCAGCCCAGCTCCAGGTTGAGCTGTTGTTCAGCATCTTAGCTGTAGAGGGCAGTGTCACTGGCTCTCAATTGTGGGATCCCAACCGGGTCCTCTGGCGTCCCAAGCCAGTTCTTAACCATCGTGCCCCTCAGCCGGCCCAAAACTTAAGAACTTTTAAGTGAACAATATATTCTCAGAACATAAATAAAAAATATATTCCCAACCAATTAGCCAGAAAACAGGAAGGACCTAACCATGCACATTTTACAGCCAGAGCCTAGATCGGTCCATTTTGCTAAAAGTATATGTAACAGTAGTCTTTTACCTTATATCATGTTTATACACTACAATTATCTCGATACAAAGTGTTGCTATGTATAGTTTATTAATAATTCTAGTTATTTTTTACTATCCCTTTATTCTTTTTTCAAATTTTTCATAAAATGATTGAAAAATCTAAAAATCTAAATGGGTTTTATTGGACCCAAATGTCACATGCAATAACCATGTCACTGGTTTCTTAGGGCTTAGCAAACAGTATGTGCTAGTTGGTGGCAGTGTTTTGTTGTTTTGGTTTTCTTTGTTTTTTTATTTTTTTAATTGGGGAGTTGGGGGAAGAGGACAGTGTTGGGGAATTTGGGAAGGGGATCAGCCACATTTTTGTTCCTCAGTTTTAGTTGTGGAGGGCGCCATTCGCCATCTGGCTGCCCGTCAGCAGCTCATGGCCTCTAAGCTCAAGGTGCTGTGTTCAATCTTAGTTGTGGGTGGGCGTAGCCACCATCCCATGTGGGAGTCGAACCAGCAGCCTGGTTGTTAAGAGCACATGCTCTATCCACTGAACCATCCGGGTGGCAGCTCAGCTCAAGATACCGAGTTCAGTCCTAGGTGCTGGCAGGTGTAGCCCACCATCGAACAGGCAGTCTTGTTGTTAGGAGCACGTGTCTCACCAGCTGAGTCATCCTGTCACCTGTTGGCAGCTCAATGAAAACTCAGCTCAGGCACAGCGTCACTGGCCCATGTGGGAATCGAACTGGTGGCCCTGTTGCTCAGAGCTCACACTCTTAAGCTAACTCTTAACCAACTGAGCCACTCGGCCAGCCCGGTGACAGTATTTGATTATATTGGGTTGTCAGAAAAGTCATGACCATTTTTGCAACAAAAAAAACAGAAAAAATACGTCATGCCTTTTCCGACAACCCTATAGTTGTCATGGTTATCATCATCATTATCAAATTATTAAACCATGAATGGATCACTGATAATTTTTCTCAATTAATTGATACACTTTCACTTTCACTATAATGGTAGTAGGTAGTTGCTCATCTTTACTTACAGCAATGATGTGAAATTTCCTCTTTATCACCAAGCATACATTGGTGGGAAAATGGGAGATAGGAGAGTCTACATCAGAGGCTGCTGTCATTTTAAATCAGAAGTCTGTATATTTATATATTTTAAAATGGAAAAAAATAATCAGAGAAAAAGAAAGGAAAAATTCTAGCTATAAAAAAAGACAAAGTAAAAGAAAAAGAGTAAGGGAGAAAATGAGAAAGAAGGTTCAGAGAAAACAATAGGGCTAAAGAATTGGAAGGACCTTCAAAAAGACTGAGACTTTATCCAGTCCAAATATTTATCATTCATGCATTTATCAGCCACATATTTACTCAACATTACATATGCATGTGCCAAAAGTATGCTGGGAACACAAAGATAAAATGCCATTTTCCAAAGGTTCATAGGGCAGTTGGGCAAAATCAAGAAATAAACAACCTCCCCCCACCAACCATTTCATGGAAAGCCTTCAGTTTCCTATGCAACTGCATCTCAACCGACATATTTATGAGGAGTAAAAGTCATGCTGCCAACATGAGTAGAGTGGCCAGATGAGTGGAAAAGACATTAAAAGCACAATTGAACGTCAAAGGTGAGGAAGTAGAATTCTATGATTTATCAGAAAAATAGCATACTAATTCATTTTTAACCAAATATATAAATAAATAAGCAAGCAATTTATAGTGCCATTTAGAATTAAGTGTGAAATGCTGTAGCAGAGAAGAAAGGAATTAATCATGCTTGGTGGATGTCTTAAAGAAGTTAGTCCAAGTAAGCTTCAGACAACAGGTCACATGAATTGTCTTTTAAGTATAAGATTACTCAGGTGTATCAGAAGGAAAAGGATATTTTAAAGACAGAAAATAAATGTATAGGACTTGGGTGGGAGGCGGGGGAAATGTGTGTATTCAGGAAACATAAAATCTCCTGACTTGAGTAGAACCTAAAGCACATAAGGTTCAAAATTTTGGTGGCAGATAGCACTGCCAAGAAACTGGCCACACTAAGATGTGTCCACACAGGGGTTTATGTGCTACTCAGAGTCCATGGGGAGCTATTTAAGCAAGGAGTGACATCAATGCTCCCCCAGCCTGAACTTTCTCATTTATAAAATGGAGGTGAAGTGTGTGTGTGTGTGTGTGTGTGTGTGTGTGTGTGTGTGTGTACGCGCGCGCGCGCGCGCATCTATATATATTTTAACTGATGTTACTATGTTCTGGACTCACTTTTTTGCTAATGGCAAAGGGGTGAGGATGCAAGGTAGATAAACTTAATCTGGCCAATTAAAGGAAACTTTGTCTTATTTAAGGCAGGCTTTTCCAAGTTGACTGAGATCAAAGCTCAAATTCAAAACTAAGACCATGACCCTCTCAAAGCATCTTTCCTTCCTTTCCTCTTTTTTAGAAGATGCTTTAGGTACAGATACAAGGAGAGCACTCATTTCCTCTTACAGAACCAGGCATGGGGCTCCTTGATCCACATGCAGTCTGTATTTGTGGGGATTAATGAAGTAATTGGTTCTCAAATGTCTTGATCTCAGGACTAAAAAAAAATGTTTTAACCAAAAAGCTTTTCTTTACATAGGCTATATTGTTTCTATATTTATGTTGGTCATCTATTGGTATTTACCATTGTAGAAATCAAATGGGAAAATTTTAAATGTACATTAATTTTAAAGCAATAAAAACTCATTACATATTAACATAAATATTTTTATGAAAATAACTACATTTTCAAAAAATAGTGATAAGAACTTTCTAGTTTGCAAATCTCTTTAATGTCTGGATATCTGGCTTAATAAAAGATAATTGTATTCTCCTAAATACTATTGCATTCATTTTGCTGAAATATACTGTTTTAGTTGAAATATTTGAAGAAAACCCAGGCTTGTACAGATGTTTTGTTGGAAAAGGAAGGAATATTCTAGTAGTTTTTTCACATAATTATGAATATTCTTCTTTGATACTACAACAAAACCCAACTCAACAAGTGAGTGCTTCTTAAAAGTAAGTAGAACCTGAGTAATATGAAACCATATCAATGTATTTTTGGTACTCTTTTGTGCTCAAATTTACCTGGCAATTTGAATAGCCTTTTACTCATGCATGATTTTATAACATCTCTTGGAAAATATTGGTTGAATGAGTTATGCAGCTCTTTTATATGTTGACACATTTCATTATATAACGTCAAAACCATATTCATTAATATCACCACTGATCTCATGAGAAATGTCTGTCAAGCTTAAGGTAGCAATTAAAAGTTTTTCAAATGTATTAGTTTTCTATTATTGCTGTAATAAATCATAGCTAGTTTATGATCTCACATAAACTGGAAGTCCAACTGGACTTGGCTGGTTGTTCTGCTCAGAGCCCCACAAGGGTAAAATCAAGGTACTGTCCAGCCTGGTCTCTTATTTGGAGGCTCTCAGGGGGAATCTCTTTCCAAGATCTTTCAGATTATTGGCAAAATTCAAATCCATGTGTCTGTAGGTCTGTGGTCCCTGGTTCCTTATAACCTGTCAGCCAAGAAGGCTCTCAGCTCTTTAAGGACAACTGCATTGCTCGCCATACTGCTCTCTCCATCTTCAAGCATGCAACAGCATTTGCACACTCATATTTTGAATCTCTCTGACCTCCTCTTATGCCATATCTCTTTGGATTCCAGGTAGAGAAAGTTCTGTGCTTAAAAGGATTATGTGATTAGATTGGCCACACAGGGAAAATCCAGGATAATCTCCCCATCTTAAAGTTAGTAAATTTAATTATATTTGCAAAGTCCCTTTTGCCATGTAACATAAAATATTCATGTACTTTAGGAGAGGGATCTCACAGGGTTGAGGAGCATAATTTGGCCTACAACACCAAATTTCTGTTTTTTTCCTTGAAAACTTTTATTTTACTATCAGAGAAAAGATATAATCAGTGTTTTTTCTCAAATGACAGGATGGGAGGAGTATCAGAAAACCTGTGTTCATCCTTATTCCATTACTGCTTGATTGAATCCTGAGAAATACTCATAGTAATGCCCTCCACACTCTTTTATGACACACACTGGAGGACAGTCACTCTGGCCTAGTCCCTGGATGCCCTACTGCTAAATTTGTCTATCAGAGCATTAGAGTTGCATCTGCTTTTGAAGTTTATAGTCCCTTACAGACACTATTATAAAGCTTTGAAGCCCTCTTGTCTCAAACACTAACCCTTTTCTTACCCACTAGTTCTTTCAGTACCTTAGCTTCCTGCTTCCATGGTATTAGGGTACTTCTAAATCTGCTGTAAGCCTAATAGCAGCTAAGTATGTCAGAAGGAATATCTCAGGTCATGTCTACCACCATCATCTGCCAAAGTCACTCTATCATATTTAAAACTTTTGGGATAAGTTTCCTCTTTAATGAGCTACAATTTTCTTCAGCTATACATTGGGAGAAGAGAACTCCCTGTATTCTGAAATCTTCCCCTGAAAATCTTACTAGATATTTCTGTCACCCCAAACGTGTGATCTTCCCTAAGGGTTCAGAGATATGCAAGGGCAACTACTTGCCTTTCTCTTTCTTTTTCTTTGGCTTCACCTATCAGCTCCAGAAGGTCTTTCTATATCCCTTTCTTGTCTTTTAGGAATATCCCTTAAATCCATTCCTCTACATGACAGCTAATAGTAAAAATAATCTACTTTCACCAGAACTAGTTCTTTTTTTTTTTTTCAAAGATTTTTATTGGGGAATTGGGGGAAGGGGAACAGACAAGTTGCTGTCTTTTTGTTCTTCAGTCTAGTTGTGGAGGACGTTGCTTCATTGGCTCAAGTTGGCACCATCATTGTGCTCTTCCCAGCTGAGGCAGATCATTTCCTGGCTTCTGGATGGCCGCTCACGGCAGCTTGAGGGCTGCTCACGCTGGCTACTGGCTACACATGGTAGCCCATGGCAACCCACTGCCACAGGGGCTGCAGCCTATGCCGTCGCCAGCGACTCATGGCAGCCCAGCTCCAGGTTGAGCTGTTGTTCAGCATCTTAGCTGTAGAGGGCAGTGTCACTGGCCCTCATACGTGGGATCCGAACTGGGGCCCTCTGGCGTCCCAAGCCAGTTCTTAACAAACGTGCCACTCGGCTGGCCCCAGAACTAGTTCTTGATAGATGAAAAATTTATACTTTAGAAGGGAGAAAACACTTTTCTTTCTCAGCAAAGTCTAGATTTCAAGAATATTTTCTCACAATGATACAATTCAACAATATCCTATTTGTTTTAGTCAACAAACTACAGCGTGCAAACCAAATCCTGTCTGTGAGCCAAATTTAGTGTGTATTTGAATGGTCCATGAATTAAGAATAGATTTTGCATTTAAAAAATATTATTTAAAAAAATGACCAAAGGAACCAAAAAACAAGAATATGAGAGGGATGTTATTTGGCTCACAAAGCTTAAAATATTGACTACGGGACTTTACCGAAAAAACGTTTGCCAATCCCTGTCTTATGTGACATCTTCTTTCCTCCAGAAGCAATGAACGCCTTTGCTTAAAAGCTTGGAGAGACACAATAACGTTTGGTACTTCAGTTTAAATCAGTTTAACTTTTTTTTAAATCCCCATTTCATTTATAAGAAAAACTTTATTTCAATATCTGATGTATATTGGGTTTAATAAGTGTTTACTTTCTTTCCAGCTCTCTTCTCCTCAATGAGGATGATGAGGAAAGAATAAATGTATGTGATTTAACTAACCAGAAAAATTAAAATACTGATGTTTTTGATGCTTAACAGGCATGTAGTAGTTTAAATGGAATTGAAATATTTAAAAGGAATTTGGGGAAAAGGGCCATGTGGTAAATTTGTTTACAGACAAGTTGAGCTTCATGTGTCCTTCTAATGGTGCTAGAGAGTCATTGGAAATATGACATAATTTGAAGAAAAGGTTGGGTATTGGATAGATAAATGTGCTTCTCATTTGGGTAACTATGTGAAAATTGGAATTACTAGAGTATAAGAGTCAAATCACTAAAGAGGAAATCAGAAATGAAGAAGTCAGAATGCTGGACACCACAAGCAATTTAAGAGTTAAGAGAAGGGAGAGAGTAGTCAGAGAAAGGCCACTAAGAGAGGTAGCAATAGAACCAAGAACAAGCCTTTCAGGAACCAAGGAAATAATAAGAGAACTGACACCCAAAGAATTTAAGCAATTTCCCCAAAACTCCCTAGCTAGATATTCAGAGTCAGTATTTCAAATAGCAAAACTAATAACTTCTCTCACTACTAAATTCTGACACATCTTTTCCCCACAAAGAACTTGTAATAGTTTCCTATTGCTACTGTAATGAATCAAATGTATTTTCTCATAATTCTTCAGGTTAGCAGTCTGGAATGGGTCTCAATCGGCTAAAATCAAGGTGTCAGCAGGACTGGTTCAAGTTGGAGGCTCTAAGGGAAAACCTGTTTCCTTGCCTTTTCTGTCTTCCAGATACTGCCCACATTCTTTGGCTCATGGCTGACTTCCACTTTCAAAACCAGCAATGGCCATTTGAGTCTGTCTCAAATGACATCACCGTAACACTGAAACATCTACTTCCCTCTTCCACATTTTAAAGACACCTGCCATTACATTGGGCCCACCTACATTTTTCAAATAATCTCCTTATTTTAAGGTCAGCCAATTAGCAACCTGATTTCCATCTGTAACCTAATTCCCCTGTGCCATATAATCTGGATACAGATTTAGACACCTTTGGGGCCATCATTTTTCCTACTGCACTACTCCACCCTACTCCACCCCTTAATCATTCCATCTCAAAACCTGTAAGTCACTTTTGTTTTGAATCCTAACTTTAATCAGTTACTAAATTATGTTGAGACTTATTCATTCATCTATTCATCATTTAACAAGTTCACATAGAGTGATTTCAAGGTTGAAGTTATTATCTGTGATTTTGAAAAGGGAATAAGATACAGTGCATGTCTTCAAGGAGCTAAAATCTACTTACTCAATTTGACACAATTCTTTTTCCTTCCTTTATTTTCATCCTCATGGACTCAAATAACATCTCATTGCTCCTATTCTCTCTTTTACCACAGTTTCCTTTCATTTTGGACACATTTGGCAGCTAACTTTATCTGAATATTAAGCCTAGTGTCATATTTTTAAGTATTTGTTCCTTCATTTCAACATTTACAGTGTTCCCTAAAAAAGGTTATCCACACATGCAGACTGTTCATAAGCTGCCTGGTCTGAGACAGACCTTTCAACTGTTGCAGTCTTCCCTCTTGCTCATTCTTCTTTCAAATGTGTCTAAGGATACAAATATATCTTCTTTCTCTTACTTTTTCCTATGTCCAGATACCTCTCCCAGCAACTTGCTCTTGCCTGACAACTGACCAGTAGAGGTGGAAAAACTGCTTCATCATGCTACTTCCTTGTTCAGAAGTCTGTACAAAGGCCTCCCTTAACTTATGAAATTTATCCAACACCCAATCCTGGAAGTCCAAGCCCATGCTCCATTATCAGGACACCCTCTGCCTGTGAGTTGTCTCCATGACTCTGACTGAGTCACCTTCTACTGCTGATAATTCATCTCTCACCTTCTGATCATATCATGTTCATCCTAACACTGAAGGCATTTGTTCCTATTCCTATTCCTGCCTGAAGTAGTTTGACTTCTCTGCCTTTGTCACAACCATCTGTATACCTTATGCCGGGGGTTCTTCTGCAAACCACTCTCCAATATTTTTCACCCAATGATGTAGTTTTTATTGACCTTCCAAATAATTTATTGTTATTATCATCCAGCCTATTACAAGACATGACTAGTTATAAAACAAACCATAAATTTTAAAACAGCTGGTGAGTGGTTAAGAACAGGGAAGGAGAGGAAGACATTATGACATTGCATGCATATAAAAAATACACATCACAGCCCAATTTCAACAAATGTATATAAAAAAATTAGAATCAGTAAATATGGTATAACTAATGCTACTCTCTATTATTTAGTCCTCTAGTCAGAAAATGCATATAAGCTTAGGTATACCAACCATATATTTGGCTTTTCCAAAGTAAGTCATATCTTTTACCATATGCTAAAATTGAACTTTTACACATATTAGGCACATATTAATTGCCAATCATATATTCAATTTATGAATGAATAGAATTGCACGTTTTTATTGAGTTTTATAACTTTAGTATCTCATGGTAGAACAATAATTTTCTAAAATAATGCAAAATTCATACTTGAACCAAATTACAGCCCAACCATGTTTATATCCAAATACAATTTTTACTGATGAGTCAACTCTCAGCCAAAGCCAATTTATATTCCAAAGTACTTCTTATTGATGAAACAGTTAAAAATTATAATGAAATTTTGCCACCTTAGCAAAACAAAACAAGGCACTAATAAATGCAGAGAAAACAAATTGAATTAACAAAACCAATGCCAATTTTAATAAACTGACAAGCAAGACAGGCAGCAAAAAGAATCAACTCCAAGAACTAAAGTAAACAGAACAAGTGAGCCATTCAAATCTTCTTTATGGCTCTGTTGCCCAGTTCTACCCACTGATGTCATGCTTAGTTTCTTTTTTTTTTAAGATTTTTTTATTGGGGAATTGGGGGGATGGGAACAGTGCTGGGGAGTTGGGGGAAGGGGAACAGACAAGTTGCCGTCGATCCGCTCCTCAATCTAGTTGCGGAGGACGCTGCCCCACTGGCCCAAGTTGGCACCATCATCGCGCTCTTCTCTGGCGAGGCAGATCAGTCGCCGGTCTCCGGACGGCCGCCCACTGCGGCTGCTGGCCGCTCACGCTGGCTGCTGGCCATACACGGCAGCCCACGGCAATCCACCGCAACAGGGACTGCAGCCCACGCCGCCGCCGGCGACCCACGGCAGCCCAGCTCCAGGTTGAGCTGCCGCCCAGCACCTCAGCTGCGGAGGGCAGCGTCACTGGCCCTCACATGTGGAATCCGAACCGGGGCCCTCTGGCATCCCAAGCGAGTTCTTAACCATCGCGCCACTCGGCCGGCCCTATTTTCTTGAAAAAGTAAATCACTATCACATCTGCTTAATTGTCAGAATCAAATGAATTGATAACACTTCCAATCCTGAGGTCTTAGACCATGGGTGGTCTTTCTGAATCTTACTCTTAAAGAAAAATCATAAATGCTTTCACCTAAAAGGGGAACAAGAGGTTTTCTTGGGGACCGGACCTTATGGTTGTCCTTTTACTTCTCCCAAGTCTCAACAATGGTAGCATTCCAAAAGCATTTGAGGGCTTGATCTGGAAAAATAATCTTATGTCCCAACATGCAGGCTGAGTAAAAAAATGCCACACTGCCCCATGTTTCACAGTGTTGGTGGGTCATTGAAGAGGTGATGTGACATTGCTGTAAGCAACAACAGGTTCCTCAGCCTAAGATTTAAAACTACATAAAACAAAACAAAAAACTCAAAGGGGGCTGTTGTGCATGTAATCACTTCTCCGGTGTTAAGAGGGTGCAGATGGAGCACACAGTTGAGAGGTACCAGCAAGCATATCCGCTTTCAAAAGGTAAGACTCCTATAATTCTTCACACCACAAAAAATCACTGAGCACATATAAGGATTCTGTGCCAGGCAATTACAACAGCAGTTCATAACGGCATTAACACCATTATCTTGTAGGATATATTGTATATCACAAATCACACTATTGGAGATGTACTAAAATAAAATGCAAAGAATGACAATTGAAATGTTTCCATTGTAAATGCTTTTTAAAAACTATAAAACATGGAAAATATTCGTGTTGATGAAGCACATACTTCTCCGGAAATACTTTCATATTCTACCTGCATAGTTGCATCTTATTGGGAGATGCTACATTTTTGTAACTGGTGGTCAGGTTGTTATGCAGAGATTTTCTTAAAACACCTTCCCAGCACTCTCCTTTAATTCCTTCCCGAACTAAGGACTCTCAAAACTCAAAAGGTATTAGAGGGAAAAAAAAATGAAGAAAGATAGCCTTTGAGGCTAAGTATAGTATATATATCGGTTGCTTTATTTACACACAATATATTTTAAAACATAACAAAAGTCACCAGCCAGCATACCTTGCAAGTCTTTGTGTATAAAGCACTATGTTTATTAAATAGTTTGTAGCATTTCCTAATCAAGCCTCCCACATAATCTTCACCAAAATTGAACACCATTAGAGAATATGAGGTTGAACACTGATTACTGGAAAAGGTGGGAAAGAGGAAAACTGATATCTAGGAATTACCTCAAACAAATCCTGAGGCATGATGATGGACCCCAACAGTGCACTGAACCAAATGCCTCCATTCTTCTGAGAGCCATGATAGTCTGGAAGTAATTGCCCACTTAATCTGAGATCATCCAAAATGATTCTTTCTGTCATCACATAAGAACAATTATTAAGGGCCGGCTGGGTGACGCGTTGGTTAAGAGCTGGCTTGGGATGCCAGAGGGCCCCGCTTCGGATCCCACATATGAGGGCCAGTGACACTGCCCTCTACAGCTAAGATGCTGAACAACAGCTCAACCTGGAGCTGGGCTGCCATGGTCGCTGGTGACGGCGTAGGCTGCAGCCCCTGTGGCAGTGGGTTGCCATGGGCTACCATGTGTAGCCAGCGTGAGCGGCCAGCAGCTGCTGTGAGCGGCAGTCCAGAAGCCGTCGACTGATCTGCCTCACCCAGGAGAGTGCAATGATGGTGCCAACTTGGGCCAGTGAAGCAACGTCCTCCACAGCTAGACTGAAGAACAAAACGACAGCAAATTGTCTGTTCCCCTTCCCCCAATTCCCCAATAAAATCTTAAAAAAAAGAACAATTATTAAAATAGTCATTCTGCTAAGATAAATAGTCTTGCTTCCTTGGTTTAAGCTAAGTGCCCACAGTGTCAGATTTGCTTGCCCTCACCTATGGGAATTAGAGTACAATTGAAGACAAGTATATGAAAAAGAGCATTTGAGAGGTGAGAGGGTGTTGGCATTTTAATACAAAGAAAAAGGTAGCTAGAAGGTGTACCTGGCTGCTTCCAATTCCCAGGAGAAGTTAAAAGAAATGAAAGAGGATTGTTTTAGCAGTTACACATCAAAGACTTGGATAGCTTTAGACCTTAAATCCTTGGTGAACTTTTGTTTTATTCTTTTTGTTCTCTGCTTGTTGCTACTAGCAAAAACCAGTAAAAAGAAAACCAAAAACTCAAAACTATGTTCCTTCTTATTTAGTTACAATTTGGGAAGAAGATTTTAGACCCTGCAAGAGAAAGATAGCTATGAAAAAAAAAAAAAAAGGATGTAGTGTCCTACATCAACCGGTTAGCGCAACAGGATCAATCCCTGTTGCTGGCAACACAAAGGACCAAGAAGTACCTCCTGAAAGCCTCCTCTAGACCCAGAAATAACTCTGGAGGAGTATTTTCAGGAAGACCCGTCTTAGGTAAATCCAGACTTATCTCCCCAAAGCAGCTTTAAAAGGGAGAAAGGAGAAGATTAAAAGAAGAAAGGTGAAGGAGGAACACCTGAAATATCACACATGGCTGGCAACCGCTACCATTCTTCTGGGAATAGACAACAGTTTTTAAGGGGCTATCACATCAATGAAAACCGATTCTGCCTCAGAATCATATGTTTTTTAAAAGTTTTAAATACTGATTTCAAGGCTTCAACTTGAAACTATGGGATCATACCCTCTGGGGAAGAGACTTAGTATTTCTCTTTTAAAAGACTCCCAAGTGATCTCGGTGATCAGCTATTATAGTTTAGAAACTATTACTTTATAAGTAATTAACTGTCAATTACTTAGACTGTGATTTTTTTGGAAGAATTTGAGAGGAATTTATTTGATTCATATAATTTTTTTTTCTGAATATTTGGTAGAATTCAACGGTGAAGGCATCTGGGCCTAGATTTTTCTTTGTTGGGAGGGTTTTGAATACTGATTCAATCTTGATACTAGTTATGGATCTGTTTAGGTGCTCTCTTTCTTCAAGATTTATTTTTGGTACATTGTATTCTTCTAGAAATGTATCTACTTGTTCTGGGTTACCCAGTTTTTTGGTGTATAGCTTTTTATGATCCTTGTTATTCATGTCATCAATTGTGATGTATCTTCTTTCATTTCTCATTTTATTTTGCAAGTCCTCTCATTTTTCTTAGTCTAAATAATGGTTTATTCATTTTACTATCTTAAAAAAAACTGTTAGTTTCTTTTTTTTCTATTGTTGTATTTTATGTTTCGTTTATTTCTGTTCTTATCTTTGTTATTCCCTTCCTTCTACTAACTTTTGGCTTGGTTAGTTTTTTTTTTTTTTTCTAGCTCCTTGAAGTGTAATTTAGTGTATTTGAGATCTTTCCTTTTTTAACATACTTTTTTATCATTATGAATTTCTCTTCATTTTCATTTGCCTTGAGGTATTTTCTATTTTTTTTAAAATTTCTTCTTTGACTCACTGATTGTTCATGAGTATATTGTTCAATTTCCACATTTTTGTGAATCTTTCAGTTTTCTTCCTGCTCTTTATTTATTGTTTTATTCCAAGGTGGTCAGAAAAGACACTTTTATAACTTCGATCTTCCTAAATTTGAAGAGACTTGTTTTGTGAACTAACATGTGATCTATCCTAGAGAAAATACCATGTGCACTTGAGAAGAATACGTATTTTGCTGTTTTGGGTTGAAATGTTCTATATATGTTAGATCTATTTTCATCAGCTCACTCTGTGGTGAACCATGAGGGGGAGTTATGGCATCTTCCAGCCCAAACTACAGCTTGTGTTCTCTCCCTGGATGCTAGGTTATGGTGTACTCATCTGAGCTCCAAGATGGGCAGGACTGAGATCAGGCCTCTGTGGAGCTCCCTTGGAAAAACTGGGGTGCTGGACAAGCAAATCAATACTATTCCTCCCTTGGGAGAAGCCCAGAGCTACAAGGTCTCTTCCATATCCTATGGTACTTGCCGGAGTGAGGAACTCCAGTGAGAGGGAGAACCAAATTTCCTTACTGGCTGCAGTGAGTCTGGTTTTGTGTTTACCCAAAGTACAAGAGTCTTTCACTTAGTTCCTGGATTTCTCACAAAAGAAATTTGTTTATGAATTGTTGCTTAATTGGTGTGTTTGTGGGGGTAAGGATGGTCCAGGGCTTCCTGCTCCATCATTCTGCTGATGTCTCCAGGTTTAGTTAATTGTTATGCACTTAAACACTAACGACTTTGAAATAAATCTATGTTTATGAAACAGTTCCTGAAGCCTTTCTATTTTTTCCCTCATCATGATGAAAGAGGTAACATTTGTTTTATTTGTGTCCTGTTGTGTTCTGGGTCTAATACATTTATGATTCAATCTTTTCCTATTTAACTTTGGCACCATGTGTATTCTAAAAGAAATGTTATGCATACCCAAAATCTGATCTAGTCATATTTATTACTGTATGAAGGCACTATATCATCAGAGAAAAACAATGTGCAATAAAAAATGGCTGTAAACTCTGAAATACTAATTATATGATAGTGCTTATTTTTGGAGAACTTTATTTTAATTGGGTTCATAAGATGTTACTTTTTCTAAAAGTTTTTCCACTCTGAGCTAAAAAGAATTTCTGGTATAAACCCATACCAAGACTCCTAGGGGGAATAAAAATACTCCTGAAATGTACAATCAAATTGAATGCCAACCTAAAACATCTCCAAATAATAGTAAGTATATTACAAATAGATACAGTCTCCATGACTCCATTTTCAAGGGATTATATAGTGACTAGGCAGAAAAATAACAGTCCTGATGAGGTACAAGAAAATATATGTATCTATGAGGATAATCATCCTTGCCTTAGGGAAGTACAGGCGTTAAAGATATAAATAACTGCAAATTGTGATAATGGCTATGAGGCTAACTCCAAGCCAAAGGAGAACTTCTAGGAATTTCATCTTCCATGACTGTTCTAGATAAACTGAGAATTACATATAAGCAACTGAAGCAAGTCCTGGTTGTGCATGGTTCTCAAAATACACACACAGTCTGTCTGATTTGACAAAATGTGCTAAATGTATTAAATGTGCCACATATATATTTGAAAGAACAGAATAAGTATAAAGCTGCTAATAATCTCTAATTCTAATTGCCCAGATGTATTTTCAGAATACCTACACTTCAGTTACAAAGAGCTATGTAGTTCTAGTTATGGAATTCTTCAGTCATGTTAACTACAGCAAGGTTTCTGAGTGGCTTGCATTTCTTTATCTCATTGGGTAAAAATGATCTCAAGTCACTGCTGTTCATTTACTTAATAAATAACTGTATGCATCAATGTTACCTTGTATCAGGCAATGTCAGACACTGGGGACATATTGAGGAATCAAACACAACTAGTCTCTGCTTTGGCAGGGATATTAACTAGTTATAAAGATAGCTATTAAACTAATATACCAAATTGTGCTATATATTTACAATTTGTAGGAAAACAACAGGGTACAGAAAGAGAATATGATTCAGAACATCTCATTACATTGAGGTGCTACTTATTTTAGCATAGGTAAAAGAGAAATCTTACCAATGCTCCACATATGTGAAATCCTACCCAGAGTTCTCTTAAATCTAACACTGCTGATTAGCCACTATACTGCACTCAGAATGATTATGTGGGTTTCCATGTTTCAGAATTTCTACCAAGATCCTTTGTTGCTGAGTATCATCTCTATCAGCAATTTCCAACTTGTTTTCCACCATAACACTCATGATGGATGATGTTGTTTACTAATATATTTGGATTCATTTCTACCAACTTTTTTTATGCTTTCTTCTTACTCTCTTTGTTCTTTGTTCCTCTTTTCTAATGTCCTGCACGCTATAGTATTGATCGAGCTTTTTTTGTTAAATTTCCCCCCTCTCTTGGTTTAGGAGATATATATTGTGTCATTTTTGTAGCTAACTTTAAATTTTTAACATGCATGCTTGTCTTAACAAACCTAATGTCACTATGTCTACTCATATGCCAAAGAGTACAAAAAATGTAGACTACTATAATTGTGATCACCACTCCCAAACACACATATGCACACATACATACACACAGCCACACACACACACACACAATTACACACAATATCTATATCCACAGTGGGTACACTATTTGCATTCCACGTATAACTTCTCTGTCATTCAAGAAAGTTTATCTGATGAAAGGAAGTAAGAATAAATGATGTCAGAGTAACCTACATTCTACATAATCTGTAAAAAGCAAACAAACAAAAACAGTAAGCCTTCAAAATATGTATATTCCTTAACTTTATAACTCATGACACACCAACCAATTGATCATAAGACACAGCAGGTGTTAATTTTTATTGGGTTAGGTTATCTGTATTAAAAACATTAAACCATCTCAATTATATGAGTATGTGTGCTCAAATTCTCTCCCAATAGTTTTGTGACCAAAGGTCCTCTTTCATTAGTAGTTGTAGACCAGGGTAACCTAGCTGGGCAACAACCATTTCATACAGTCATCATTGAAGCATTGTTTGTCCTGGTGGCATTCTGTCAAGGTGAGTCTTTATCACTGAGAGAGAATAACACAGTGATGCAAATTAGAGGGTATTTTAGAGAAACTGCTGAAAGTTAACATGTATAACTCCCATTGGATTCATGGCATCTATGCTTTTATTAGATATATTGGGAAATGCAAGAAATAAAACTAGGTTAAATATCTTTACATGTGGAAATGTCTTCTGGCTTTACATAATTTTTCACTGAATTCCTTAGAGGGTGCTTTAGTAATTCATGTATACTAATGAAACTATTCAGGGAGTCTAAGACACCACCAGTTTATCTACATATTGTATCAGGCATAGAGAAAAGATTCAAACATGTGTATGTTCAAATGTTGGCTGTAGCACTTATTAGCTGTGTGACCTTCCAATAGGGATTTAACCTATCTGAGTTTCAGTTTCTGTATCTATAATTATATCTATGTTTCACAGTTCCAAAATATTAAGTTGATTGAGGTGATGTGAAATTTATATATAAAAAAACTTAGCATAATAGCTACCATGAGGCAGACAGATAATAAATGAAGCACTTTTCATTATTGCATGAAAAACATTACATAAGATCATAGTCTATCCTAATTGAGTTATAACAGTTACTTAAACACCATCACCAAGAAGTACTCTTTGAACAGTCAGTGCAATTCACAGAAACCATCAGATAGACACTATCCAAATAAATTCTATTAAGTAATATTGGAAGACATTTTAAAAACTGAGTTATTTAGACAATAGCTTAAGCACAGTATCTGACAAAAACATTCTATAAAATCTACCACTTGAAATTTGCAAGAATACTATCTTTATTGACATCATATTTGCCATATAAAACTTTAACAGCTCAATGTATTTTTACATGCACTTAGATGGTGCCCATAAAAAAATGTTGACTTGGCTCATCTAAGACATAAATGAAGTATGAAAAAGTTATAGCTAGTTAAATGATAAATCATGTAAATAAAAGATATGCTCATATATTCTCATTTTGTGACAGAATTACTTATAAGTATTACTAACTAAAAGAGTTCTAAATAGAATAAACATGTCTAATATTATATAAATATTATGTAATTAAATATATTATAATATAGCATTTTCTTACTATGTAAGAAAGCATCGGGGACGTCTGGTAAAATGGCAGAATAGACAGACGCTGTCCAACTACCTCCCAGGATCATATCAAAATTATAAATAATTTATAAAACATTCAACCACAGAAGTCCCCTGAACACTAGATGAACAGAACCTCTAAACGAAGGACTTGAAGAGGAGGCCACATCGAATCTGGTAGGAGAGGTGGAGATGAGCGAGGGTGAACCCCATGAGGGACACCTCAGCAGTGGGGAGACTTCTCCGGTTGGGGGAGAGACCCTCCAGCCCCACACCGCGTTCACCAGTCCAGAGTTACTTTGCCAGGAAGAGGAGTTCTACAATAGCTGGCAGTAGAAATTATTGAGGACTCACTTTGCTTAATTCGGTGAGGTTGAGGGCGGCTGGAGAACCAGTGGAGCCAGCACATGGAGCTCGCTGGTGAGCACTCACCCAGTCCTGGTGGATGGAGTAGCTGTGTGAGCGGGGCCCAGGAGCCTCCAGGAAGGACTGAACTGAGTGCCTTTGGCGCAGGAGCTGGAGGTTTTGGGGCCATTGTTCCCCTGGTATGGAGCTTGCACGCCAGTAGTGTACAGGACGGTGCCATTTTTTCAGGGTTGGGCTCTCTCACAGAGGGTCAGGTCTGGAACCGCATTGGTCTGGTGGAATTGGCCCAGGGGTGCGTGTGTGCATGCGTCCGCATGCGGAATTTGATCCCTACCCTCCACACTGCTTGTGCTGTACAGCCAGGGAAATGCCTGGCAGGTGCGCTCCAGCTCCAACAGGCTGCTCATTGAGACTCGGGAGTGCTTGACTAACCTTAGGTCCCTGCTCTCTGCAATGTGCGTGCAGAGTTGCCAGGGTGGTGATTGGCTGTTGGGCTGCTTGGCCTGATCTGTGAGCAGTCGATTGGGACAGGCTGAGACTGGGAGTTTTCCTGGGAGTGTTGGGCCATGAGCTGTGTGCCTGCATGATCCATCCAGGGCATTCCTGGCAAGTTTGTGCGAGCTGGTAGCCGATGCAGAGTGCATGCTGCTCTGACATGGTAGGGGACACTGACCTCATCCTGTGGTACCTTGGGGGCCTGCCCTGCCCATCTAGAGCTGTGTTGCTGGGGGCACCCTGAGCCCCTGGTGCATGGCCCCCACCTCCTCAGGCCACAGAGGGATTTTTGCAGCAGCAGACAGCCTGTAACAACCTGTGAGGATTTTTGGTGGTGAGCACAGTTCCAGAGCACACAGCAACTAACTGCGGGAAGCTCACTGCAAGCCTGAGAGGGAGGCTGGTGTATGACGCACTGAGCCCTTCCCCCCAACAGCTGGTGCTGAATCACCCAGAGTTTCTCTATTGCTGAGCAAGTGGTCTGCAGATTAAAATGGGTGGAAAGCCCCCGATTTTTTCTTTTCTTTTTTTTTTCTAGATGATCTATCTAATACATTGAAGCAATCACAGAGCAACAGCCAGAATGAAGAAACAAAGAAACATGTCCCACATAAAAGGGTAGAAGAAACCTCTAGAAATGGAACTAAATGAAACAGAGGTATGCAACCTTTCAGAGACAGAGTTTAGGACACTGATGATAAGAATGTTTAAGGAACTTAGTAAGGACATAAAGAAGGATAGAGAAATCATAAAAAACAACCAGTTAGAACTAAAGAATATGATAACTGAAATGAAGAACACACTCGAAGTAATCACGTAGATTAGATGAAGCAGAGAATCAGATCAGCGATTTAGAAGACAAAATAGCAGAAACACCCAGTTAGAACACAAAAAGAAAAAAGAATAAAAAACAATGAAAATAGTTTAAGAGACCTGTGGGACAACATCAAGCACAACAACATTCGCATCATAGGAATACCAGAAGGAGAAGAGAAGAAGGAAGGGATCGAGAATGTATTTGAAGAAATAATGACTGAGAACTTCTCTACCCTGGTGAAGGAAATCAACATACAAGCCCAGGAAGTGCAGAGAGTTCCAAACAAGATGAAACCAAACAGGTCCACACCAAGCCACATCATAGTTAAAATGGCAAAGGTTAAAGACAAAGACAGAATCCTAAAAGCAGCAAGAGAAAGATAGCAGGCTACATACAAAGGAATGCCTATAAGACTGACAGCTGACTTTTCTACAGAAAATCTGCAGGCCAGAAGGGAGTGGCAAGAAATATTCAAAGTGACGCAAAATAAAGGCCTACAACCAAGATTGCTCTACCCAGCATGGCTATCACTTAAAATTGAAGGAGAGACAAAGAGCTTCTCAGAAAAGAATAAGCTTAAGGAATTCATTACCACCAAGCCAGCAGTGCAGTAAAAGTTAAAAAGGCTTTTTTAAACAGAAGAAAGGGGATAACAACCTAACACAGGAAGATCAGAAATACAAATGACAAAATGGCAATAAATATGCACCTATCAATAATCACTTTAAATGTGAATGCACTAAATGCTCCAATCAAAAGACATAGAGTGGGTAAGTGGATAACAAAACAGGACCCATGCATATGCTGTTTACAAGAGACTCATCTCAGATCAAAAGACACACACAGACTGAAAGTAAAGGGATAGAATAAGATATTTCACGCAAATGGAAATGAGAAAAAAGTTGGAGTAGCAATACTTATTTCAGACCAAATACACTTTAAAATGAAGACTACAATAAAAGACAAAGAAGGAAACTACATAATAATAAAAGGAATGATTCCACAAGAGGACATAACCCTAGTAAACATCTTTGCACCCAACATAGGAGCTCCTAAATATATAAAACAGATTTTGACAGACATAAA
>NW_017731506.1:2478881-2481108 GCF_001890085.2 Hipposideros armiger
TGAAATAGAGACGAGAAAACAATACACAAGATCAATGAAACCAAGAACTGGTTTTTTGAAAAGATAAACAAAATTGACAAACCCTTAGCCAAACTCACCAAGAAAAAGAGAGAGAGGATCCAAATTAATAAAATCAGAAATGGAAGAGGAGAAGTGACAACAGATACCACAGAAATACAGAAAATTGTAAGAAAATACTACGAGCAACTATATGCCAACAAATTCGACAACTGGAAGAAATGGATAAAATTCTAGAAGCATACAATCTACCAAGTCTGAACCAAGAAGAAACAGAAACTCTGAACAAACTGACTACTACCAAATAAATTAAATCAGTAATCAACAAACTTCCAACAAACAAAAGTCCTGGACCAGATGGCTTCACAGGTGAATTTTACAAAACATTCAAAAAAGAATTAATACCTATTCTCCTCAAAGTATTCTAAAAAAATACAGGAGGGAAGGCTTCCAAAGACATTTTATGAGGCCACTATTACTCTGATCCCAAAATCAGACAAAGATATTACAATAAAAGAAAACTACAGGCCAATATCCCTAATGAACATTGATGCAAAAATCCTCAACAAAATACTAGCAAACCAAATTCAGCATCACATTAAAAACATCATACACCATGATCAAATGGGATTCATTCCTGGTATGCAAGTTTGGTTCAATATCTGCAAATCAATTAATGTAATACATCACATTAAAAAAATGAAAAATAAAAATCATATGATCATATCAATAGATGCAAAAAAAGCATTTACAAAATCCAGCAGCCATTTATGATAAAAAATCTTAGCAAAGTGGGAATAGTGGGTCATATCTCAACATAATAAAGGCCATATATGATAAGTCCACAGCAAATATCGTACTCAATGGGGAAAGGCTAAAAGCTTTCCCATTAAGATCTGGAATAAAACAAAGCTGCCCACTTTTACCACTTCTATACAACATAGTTCTGGAAGTTCTAGCCACAACAGTCAGACAAGAAAATGAAATAAAAGCATCCAAATTGAAAAGGAGGAAGTAAAACTGTCATTATATGCAGATGACATGTTACTATATAGAGAGAATCCCAAAGACTGCACCAAAAAACTGTTAGAACTGATAAATGAATTTAGTAAGGTTGCAGGATACAAAATTAACATTCAGAAATCAGTTGCATTTGTATACACCAATAACAACCTATCCCAGAAGAAGAAATCAGGAAATCAACCCCATTACAATGACTTCAAAAACAATAAAATACCTAGGAATAAATTTAACCAAAGAAGTAAAAGGCCTGTACTCACAAAATTATAAGACATTGAAGAGAGAAATCAAAGAAGATACAAATAGATGGAAATACATACCATGTTCATGGATTGGAAGAATTAATATCATTAAATATCAATAGTACCTAAGGCAATACATAGATTCAATGCAATTCCTATCAAACTATCAAGGACATTTTTCTTAGAAATAGAACATATAATCCCAAAATTTATATGAAACTATAAAAGACCCCGGATAGCCATGGCAATCTTGAGAAATAAGAACAAAGTGGGAGGTATCATGCTACCCGACATCAAATCATACTACGAAGATACAGTAATCAAAACAGTATGGTACTAGTATAAAAACAGACACATAGATCAATGGAACAGAATAGAGAGCACAGAAATAAACCCATTCATATATTGTCATTTAATCTAGGACAATGGAAGCAAGAATTTACATTGGAGTAAAGATAGTTTATTTAATAAATGGTGTGGAAAAGTTGGACTGACATGTGCAAGTAATTAAAATGGACCATGTACTTACACCATATACAAGAACAAATTCAAAATGGATTAAAGACTTAAATGTAAGACCTGAAACCATGAAACTCCTAGAACAAAACATAGGGAGTGAATTTGCAGACATTACCCTCAGTAATATTTTTACTAATATATCCCCTTGGGCAGTGAAATAAAAAATAAACATATGGATTACATCAAACTTAAAAGTTTTTTCACAGCAAAGGAAATCATCAATAAAACAAAAAGGCAGCCTACTGAATGGAAGAAGATATTTGCCAATGATATATCTGATAAGCTGTTAATATCTGAAATTTATAAAACACTCATTCAACTCAACACCAAGAAAACAAACAACCCAATTAAAAAATGGGCAGAGGATATGAAGAGGCATTTCTCTAAAGAGGACATACAGATGGCCAACAGGCATATGAAAAAATGTT
>NW_017731506.1:2482048-2510450 GCF_001890085.2 Hipposideros armiger
TGTGAGAGTGGAGTCAAGGGAATTGTAATAGATATGAATGATTGGGGGAGGGGGTTGTCACTTTGAGGGGTAAAAAGTATAACTATTGCACTGTGTTGTACAGCTGAAACTAATTTAAAAAAATGTTTATTTCATAATAAATAAATAAATAAATAAACAAACAAACAAATAAATAAATAGTGAGAGCTCTGAGCAACAGATTGCCTGTTCAATTCCCACATGGGCCAGTGAACTGCGCCCCAGCTGAGCTGCCGAGGTGGCAGGATGGCTCAGTTTGTGAAAGTACGTGCTCCTAACAACAAAGTTGCTGGTTTGACTTCCACATGGGATAATGGGCTACACCCACCCACAACTAAGATTGAACACAGCACCTTGAGCTGAGTGGCTGCAAGCTGCCAATGGGTGGCCTTTTGGTGACTGTACTTGGAGCTGAGCTAGCTGCACCCTCCACAACTAAGATTGAAGGACAACAACTTGCTGTTCCCCTTCCCCAATCCCCAACACTGTTCCCCTTCCCCAATTCCCCAATAAAATCTTAAAAAAGAAAGAAAAAGAAAAACAAGACCTATACACATGCTGCCTACCAGAGACTCATTTCAAAATGAAAGACACAAGCAGGCTGAAATTAAAGGGGTGGTAAAAAGATATTTCATGCAAATGGAAATGAAAGAAAAGCTGGGGTAGCAATATTTATATCAGTAAAAACAGACTTTAAGATAAAGGCTGTAACAAGGGACAAAGAAGGGTATTACATAATGATAAAGGGATCAGTTCTAGGGGAGACTATGACTAGTAAATATCTACACACCCAATGCAGGAGCACCTAAATATATAAAGCAAATACTGACAGACAGAAAAGAAGAGTTAGACAGCATTGCAGTAAAAGTAAAGGACTTTAAGGCCCCGTTGACATCAATGGATAGATCATTCAGACAGAAAATCAGCAAGGAAACAGTGGCCCTAAATGACACATTAGAGCAGCTGAACTTAATATAGGCCAAACAACAGGCTACTAAGCAGTGAAT
Source organism: Hipposideros armiger (assembly GCF_001890085.2). NCBI lineage: Eukaryota > Metazoa > Chordata > Mammalia > Chiroptera > Hipposideridae > Hipposideros > Hipposideros armiger. The sequence goes on from NW_017731506.1 coordinate 2,483,074, forward strand.
GGATTAACAATGAGATCAAGGAGGAAAGCAAAAGATACCTTGAGACAAATGAAAATGAAAACACAGTGACCAAATCTATAGGACAGAGCACCAGCCATCCTAAGTGGGAAATTCACAGCAATACTGGCTACCTGAAGAAATATGGAAGATCTCAAATAAACAAACTTACACCTAAAGGAACTAGAAAAAACAACAACAAAAAAACAAAGTCCAAAGTGAGCAGAAGGAAGGAAAAAAAAAAGCAGAAATATAGAAAATAGAGACAAAAAATAAACAGAAAAGATCAATAAAACTAAGAGATAATTCTTTGAAAAGATAAACAAAATTGATAAAACTTTATCAGACTCATCAAGAAAAGGAGAGGGCCCAAGTAAACAAAATCAGAAATGAAAAAGAAGTGAACATGAAGAAACAGAAAATTTGAATAAACCAATTACCAATAAGGCGATGGAATCGGTATTCACAAAAACTCCCCCCAAAATATTCTGTACCAGATGGCTTCACTGTTGAGTTCTACCAAACATTCAAAAAAGAATTAACACTGATACCTCTCAAACTATTCCAAAAAAAGTGAAGAGGAGGCAAAGCTCCCAAACTCAATTTACACGTCACTAATACAAAAAACAGATAGAGATACTAAAAAAAGAGAGAAAATTCTAAGTCATTATCCCTGATAAATATAAACACCAAAATCCTCAATAAAATATAACAAACAGAATTCAAAAATACATTAAAGAGAAAATATGCATACACTGTAATCAAATGGAATTCATTCCAGGGATGCAAGTTTGGGTCAATATTTACAAGTCATTTAACATGATACACCATGTAAACCAAATGAAGAATAAAATCCATGTGATCATATTGATAGATACAGAAAAAACATTTGACAAAAATCAACATCCATTTATGATTAAAAACAAACAAAAAAACAAACCAAACAAACAAAAACAAAATCAAAAACCTTTCAGCAGAGTGGGGATAGTGATATCTCAACATAATAAAGGCTATGTATGACAATCCCATAGCTAACATGGTAATCAATGGTGAAAATCTTAAAGCTTTTCTTTTAAAAAAGGGTGGACACAAGGGTGTCCACTCTCATCACTTTTATTTAACATAGTATTTGAAATACTAGACATAGCAATCAGGCAAGAAAAAGAAATGAAAGGCATACAAATTGGAAAGAAATGAATAAAACTCATTATTTACACATGATATAATTCTAAATAGAGAACCCTAAACCCTCTACCAGAAAACTATTAGAACTAATAAATGAATTCAGTAATGTAGCAGGATACAAAAGTAATATTAGAAATGTTTCATTTCTATATACCAATAACAAACTACCAGAAGGAGAAATTAGGAAAACAATTTCATTTACAATTGCATCAAAAATAATAAAATACCTAGAAATAAATTTAACCAAGGAGGTAAAAGACTTGTACTTGGAAAACTACAAGGCATTGTTGAAATAAATAGAAGACATTTATAAATACAAGGATGTACTGAATTCATGGATAGGAAGAATTAACTGGGTTAAAATGTCCACATTACCGAAAGTAATCTACAAATTTAATGCTGACCCTATCAAAATACCAATGGCAGTTTTCACAGAATTAGAACAATAATCCGAAAATTTATATGGAGCCACAAAAGACACTGAATAGCCAAAGCAATTTTGAGAAACAAGAACAAAGTTGGAAGTATCACGCTACCTGATATCAAACTATACTACAAGGCTACAGTAATCAAAACATCATACTATAGGCATAAAAACACATAGATCAATGGAACAAAATAGAGAGCCCAGGAATAAACCCACATTTATAGAGTCAATTAATCTATGACAAAAAAAGCAAGAATATACAATGGGATACACAGTTTCTTCAATAAATAGTGTTGGAAAAATTGGCAGATACATGCCAAAAAAATGAAACTGGATCACTTTCTTACACCATATATAAAAATAAACTCAAAATGTATTAAAACTTAAATGTATGACCCAAAACCATACTCTTAGAAGAAAACATAGGCAGCAAACTCTTTGACATGACTTTTAGCAATATTTTTTGTATATGTTTCCTTGGGCAAGAGAAACAAAATGAAAAAATAAAAAAATCAGATGGGACCATATCAAACTAAAAAGTTTTTGCATAGCAAAGAAAATCATCATAAAACAAAAAGCAACCTACTGAATGGGAGAAGATATTTGCATGATACATCTGATAAAGGGTTAGTATACAAAATATATAAAGAACTCAAACAACTTAACACCAAAAACAATCAAACAAAACCCCAAACAATTCAATTTGAAAATAGGCAGATGTCATGAATAGACATTTCTCCAAAGAGGACATACAGGTGGCAAACAGACAGGAAAAGATGCTCAACATCACTAATCATCAGGGGAATGCAAATAAAAAGCACAATGAGAAATCACCTCACAGGTTTCAGATTGGCTATCATCAATAAATCAACAAACAAGTGTTGGTGAGGATGTGAGGGAAAGGAAACCCTTATATACCACTGATGGAATTGCAAATTGGTGCAGCCACTATGTAAGACAATACAGAGCTTCCTCAAAAAATTAAAAATAGAACTACCATACAATCGAACAATTCTACTGCTCAGTATTTATTTGAAGAAATCCAAGACACTAATTTGAAAAGATCTATGAACCCCTATGTTCACTGCAGCGTTATTTACAAAAGCCAAGGTAGGGAAGCAACACAGGGGCCCACAGATAAATGAATAGATAAAGAAGATGTACATATATGCAATGGAATATTACTCATTCATAATAAAGAGTGAAATCCTGTCACCGGCGACAACATGAATGAAGCTAGATGGTATTATGCTAAGTGAAATAAGTCAGACAGAGAAAGACAAATACCATATTATTGTACTTATATGTGGAATATAAAAAATGAAATGAATAAACAAACAAAACAGAAACAAACTGACAGATACAGAGAACAATGTGATGGCTGCTAGAGGGGAGGGTGGCTGGAGGATGAGTAAAAACAAATGAAAGTGAATAAGTACAAATTGGCAGTTATAAAAACCGTCTTGGGGATGTAAAGAGCATAGGGAATATAGTCAATAATATTGTAATAGTTATGTATGTGACAGATGGATGCTACACTTACCATGGTGACCACTTCATAAGGTATATATTTGTCTAATCATTACATTGTACGCTTGAAAGTAATATAATATTGTATGTCAACTATAGTCAGTCAGTCAATAAATAAATAAATAAATAAATAAATAAATAAATAATTTTAAAGGAATAATTGAGGAAAGTATCATCTTCTGACCTCCCCTTTAGTATTTTTCTAATAATGGACATGGAAAATAAGTGTTTTGCCCAAGTTTACTTTAGAAAAATATTTTACATCCATTTCCTGCAGGAATAGTTAAAATAGGTACAAGCATAAAATATTAACTTTATTTTTCTGAAATATTATACATATTTTCTCTAAGTTAAAATACTCACAAAGTTGACTAGGATATCCTTCTGGGCATTGCTTTAAAATTCCTCATCATCCTAATAAAAGCAACGGGGACACCCATTTTCAAATGGGGCTTACACTTTCCTACTTAAGACCTAAGAAGACTGAAAAAGTTGAAAATTGAAAGGACAAGGGATCCTAAGGCTAGGAAAACCTTCATTTACAACATAGCTAATTGAATGGAGTTCACAATTTAAACACTGGTTCAGCCATGCTGTACTGACTGAGGAAAAACAAAATCTGTCATCTGACAGGAAATAGGATATTCCTTTGCCCTTCCACATTATTTATACACAGAATCAGAAGGCATTGACCAAGAAGCATAGTATTGCCTGGTATTCCTCCAGTTCTTTCAAATCACTATGGGCAAACTCCTCAAACCAGCTGGTTATTAGAAAAAGGTTAACAGTAAAGACATCAACACTAGATCCTATTTTTGCCTCATCAACATGTTTACATTTCCTTATTTTCATTCCTGGAAACTAATTCCATGCCATAAAAATTGATCATAAATTAAATGAAAATAAAATAAAATAAATATATACAGAAGGTGCCAAAAAATGTATACATAGTTTAAGAAAGGGAAAAAAAAGTGTATTAAAATTTTAATAGTATATACTGATACCAAAAGATGCATACAAGTCATGTTTGACTTCTGCAATTACAAGAGGTGCTCAAAGTGGTTACCATCAGCATAATTTTAACGCAGTTTTTCCTTGCTTAAAATGTGTATACATTTTTTTGGCACCCTCTGTATAGCCTGATTTATTGTAATGTGTATGTTGAATTTTATTACAATCCAGTAGGATTTTATTTTGTTTTGTGGTATTTAAAATAGACAAAAACATTTCAAAGAAAAAAATAAGAAGAGGTTATTTGTCATCTCATGGAATAAACTGTTTTGTAAACCACAACAAAACAATGTAATTTGGAAATAAGTATCATGTGACAAATGAGTTAAACAAAATATTGCAAAATAAACTTGTGTGCATCTACACATATATACATACTTATGTACATATACATATGGTTCAACTTACACTTTTTCAATTTTACAATGGTGCAAAAGCAATACACATTCTGTTGAAACCATACTTTGAAATTTGAATTTTGATCTTTTCCCAAGCTAGCTATAAGGAGTACAATACTCTCATGATGCTGGCAGCAGAAGTGAGCCACAGCTCCCAGTCGGCCACACAATCATGACAGGAACCAACCACTACTCTACAGTATATTCATTGTATTAGATATTTTTTCTTGTAGGCTAATATAAGTGTTCTGAATATCTTTAAGGTAGGCTGGGTAAGATATGTTTGGTAGGTTACATGTATTAAATGCATTTTAAACTTACAATATTTTCAGAACGTAACCCCCAACATAAGTTGAGGAGTATCTGTATTCAGTATACTTCATAAGGATATCACAAGTCCGTATAGAATTTATTGATTATTGTGGGAAGATGCAGTAAGCTTCTCATTTCACATGTCAAGTTATTTCCAAATTGATAGTAATTACAAATAAACAAAAGAAACAATGAAACAAACAAAAACAAAACAAAAAATCCAGGGATAATATATAAATGAATAACCTTATGAACTTAAACTTTCCATAAACTTAACAGTACAATGATTTGACTTACAAAATATATAAAATTTATTGATAAATCTGACAAAAGGCAATTTGCAAGACATAAAACCATTGGCTATACATTTGTCTACCTGGCTAATATTTTTTAATACATAAAGAGTTTATACAAATTAGTAAGAAAAAATTCTTATTACACACCATCAGAAATAATGTCAGCTATCTATTTCCAAGCAAAAGTGCTAATAAATGAAAACTGTTTAGCCATACTACTGAAAAAAAAGATAGAAATTTCAAGTCAAATAACATAAAATGACTTTACCATACAATTCACATTTAAAAATAATGTTTTAAATAAAAAGTTTAAATAATGTGTAAAAAAGGTACTATGCAAGATATTCTCAGCCACTTTTGTTTAGAGTATAAATTAAATACAATCATTTTGAAAAGCAATTTCCTAATATTTATCAAAAACTTCTAAAAGAAATACATACATTATTAGTCTGAGGAAATCATCATAAAAATTCAGACAAGATCTATAACCAGGGTATTTCATATTTGCACTTATATAGCATAAGGAATTCTTTGGATGCCTAATAATAAGGAAATTGTTGCATATAGAGAAATAATTGCTTATATAATGGACAGTATACTTTTGTTAATATTATATTAAAGAACTATGTTAAGACACAATAAAGTACTATTATTTTCATTTATATATTTTTCTACGTTAAGTCAACAATTATTTGTTATACTTATTAAGTATATGTTATGTGGTAGAAACTGTGTATAATTAAAGGACAGCCATCAAAAGTTAATAGACCTTATTCATAACATACGTATAAGAAATATGCAAACTGAGGAGTGCTTCCGGAAATAGTGTTCTCAAACAGCAAGTGTGGCCGTTTACCTACCAGCCTCCGAGCAGGTCCAAAAGGGGCCCTTGAAGCTGAAAGGCGTCGCAAAGCTCAGCGTGACCAAGCAGAAGAAGGAAAAAAAGGACAAAGAAAGGCAAAACTCCTGGAAGCGATGGGAATGAGCAAAAAGAAGGAGGATAAGTGGTGCGGCCTTGACAAGCGGACCCTGGCCCAGCCAGCCTTGGAAAAGATGCAGGAGAAACGACAAATGGAAAGGGTCCTGAAGATAGCATCCAAAACCCACAAGCAAAGAGTGGACGACTTCAACAGACACCTGGATACACTCGCGAAGCACATTCCCAAAGTCAGCTGGACGAAGTAGCCTCCCCACCTGGGTTATGGAGTGGCACTGAGGGGAGACCCAAGGCCAAGTTGAGTTGCGTTTGGTGCCTTTGGTATTTTTTAGAAACATTCTTTTACACACACCGTTGCGTCTTCTGCTGAGACAGTGCTTTTCAAAGCAGTGTGCCCTCATTCTGGAACTTGATTAAAGTAAGACTGTCCTTTTGCTCTATTTTTAGTTTCTCAATAGCACATTGAAAATGAACCTTTGTAGTTTGGACTGGAAATTATTGAGAGTTTATCCAGAGATTAAGGTTATTTCTGTGTAAGTGCCATTGAAGAGTTTTTACACCTAACTGGCATCTAACGCATTTTGACATGCAGCCAGCTATCTTTGCCTGGATGAAACTGACTTCAGAGGAGAAGAGCTGCAACTTGCAGATCCTCATGGAGCCCTGTGTGGGCTGCCCTTTCAACCTCTCTCTAGGTTGGGGCTTATGCTGTTCCATCCAGTCCTGGGGAAGCCACTTGCAGCTTTGTGGCCTTCAGAATGCCTCCTCAGCCACCTGGCCAGGGAGAATAACCACCCAAGGCAAGGATGGAATGAACGCTTTGTCCCTTTCTGAGATGAGCAGGTGGCTGGCATGCAGCCTGTTCCCCCAATATCTCCATTGCAGACATGTCCAGTGGGTGACATTGCCAATTGAGCACTGCATTCTTTGTAATGGAACCCAGACAATGCCTGCCTCACTATCCTCAACCCTGGGCTCCAAACAGCGCCCCATGTTTATTCACAGTTGGCACATACTTGGAACCTGTTTGGCATTCCTGGCCTAAGGACACATCTGGGTGACGGGACCAGGGCAGAGCCTTAGCACAGACATAGGTGCACTGAAACGGGAGGACCCAAGTTCCAGTGCAGGAGAGCCAGGATCTTTGAGGGCCTGTGTGTCCCCACTGCATGAGGATCAGACTGCATATGCTACTGGGAGAAATGATCTCTGTTGACAATAAATCTAAAAGAACAACAAAGTCAGAGGAGAAAATCTTAAGTATTGGGTTTGAGGCTGTCATATGTGAACTGCAGGATAAAATAAAAAACAGTTATTAAAAAAGAAAAGAAATTTGTAAACTTAATTTTCTCTCAATTTTTTTTCTTTGTATTTTTTTACTTTCTATAGTGAGGAAGAATGACTTCTAAAACATCTTCTTTTTAACTTTTATAACTAGCAAAGTATTACTGTATGTAGCTATGCAAAGCAAAAATTAAAGCTTCGAGAGATCTGAGTCAGACTATGGCTCTATGCATTGTTTATAAGATCTGCTACCCAATTTGTAAATCAGTAACTGCTGACTTGTTTTAAGCTTTTCCTCAGGCTTTGGTATTGCACTGGAGTGTAACTAGAATTGTTTAAAAATATTGATTTTAAACCCTGAGTTTTAAGAGTAAACAAAAAATCAGTCTTAAAATATATATATATTTTAGCTTGCCACTACACAGTCTAAACTGGAATTATACAAATATGAAAAAAATAAACATACAGATTTGTCTTTTAAACAAGAATCCACACATTCCTACTTAAGGTTAATGGAGAATGATAAAGGGAATGGATTCTGATCATCACAGGGTCCCAGTATGTCCTGTCACAAGACAGGTAAACTCCAGGAACAGGTTGGCTTTAGTTTGGAAAGAGAAACAAGGCAAAGAAAAATTTAATGTGACACGTGCTGCCATCATTCAGCAAAATGTAGTCAGGAGCTGTCTCATAGAGAGTAACAGAAGGCTGTAGGTTCAAAAGGGATATTTAATCAAAATAAATGGTACTCTAATGTTAGCTGGTAGAACTCTTAAGAGATGTTTTGTCAAAGTTCAAATGATTTTGGTCTCATTTTAAATGTGGTTCAGCTTGAGATTTGCCCAGCATGTCACAGAAAAGGAGTCTATGAAGAAAGGTGATCTATCTCTCTGCCATTTATCATAGCAACCTTAACTGTGAGCTGATATTTTCAAATGATGGTTTAGAAAAGGAATTTGAATGGCACCTGTGCAAAGTTCACAGCCACTGAAAGGTGAGCAGGGGGAGAAGAGCTCTGGGAAGCATAAAATATAAAAGACCCTATGTCCAAACAGGGCATAGGTGTTCTTGAAGATTTTTACAGAGGGGAATGTTATGTTCAGACTTGCATAGGACCCAGCAATCCCTCTTCTAGGTATCTACTGCCAAAGTCTGAAAACATTTACCCATAGACATATATGTACCCTATGTTCATTGCAGCATTATTTATGATGGCCAAGACATGGAAACAACCAAAGAGTTCTTCGATAGATGACTGGATAAAGAAGATGTGGTACATATATACAATGGAATATTACTCAATCATAAGAAATACTGCCGTTGGTGACAACATGGATGGATCTTGAGATTATCATGCGAAGCAAGATAAGTCAGACAGAAAAAGTCAAGAACCATATGATTTCACTCACATGTGGGATGTAAAACTGAAAGCAACAAATGAATAAGACTAACCAACAAACAAAAATTCGTAGACACAGACAATAGTTCAGTGGTTACCGGAGGGAAAAGTGGGAGGGAGGATGGTAGTAAAAGGTGTCAAATATATGGTGAGAGAAGGAGATTTGACTTTGGGTGGTAAACATACAATGCAACATATAGATGATGTATTATAGAATTGTACTCTTGAAACCTATATACTTGAATTAACCAATGTCACCACAATAAATTTAATTTAAAAAAAGCCTCCTTTGCTGAGATCAAAAAAGATTATGTGGACTAGAATGTAAAAAAATGGATTGGAGCGGTCAATGTAGGAGGCAGAGATACATTGGAAAAGAGTTATCAGGTGATGACTGCCTGGGACAGGGTTGAAACAGTAAAATTGGAAAGGAGTGGAGAGACTAGCGTGAGTTTAATGAAGTAGGAAAAACATCCTTGGTGATGGAACGTGGGAGATGTGAGAAAGAGATGGTAGAATCAAATTTGATTCCTGGGTTTTCTTAAACAAATGGGGACATTGTCATTCACTGTGACTGAAACATAAAGTATGGGACAGCTTAGTCACAACTAGACAAGAGTAAAAAGACAATTTCAATATAGGAAAGGTGGAGATATCAAATAGGTGGTTAGATATAAAGGTTTGGAACTCAACAGAGAGTGCTGGCCCAAAGAGCAATTGAAGGGGATCACCTAGAAAGAGAAAAAGAAAGGAGCTGATGGGAAGAAAAAGGGGATTAAGAAGGAGCAATGAGATGGGAGAAAAACATGAAGATGGTAGTGCCATAGAGGTTAAAGAAATAGTATTTTAAGAAGGAAGAGATGGTTAGCAGTGTTGAATGCTATGCAGAGGATAACACAGGGTTTAAAAAGTTTCTTTAGGTTCAGAATATAAGGGGTGATGACCTCATGGAGAGATATCCATGGAATAGTAGAGGGTGAAATGGGAAGAAAAATAAAGGGTATAACACTGTAAATTTTTTTGATAATAAAAGGGGAAAGAAAGAAAAGGTAGTAGATTAGAAGAATAGCTAGGCTGAGGGATGGATTTAATTTGTTTAAAGTAAGGAAACAGTTGAACACATCAGTAGACAGAGAAGGTGGGCATGTAGGAGAAAAAGTCATAATTCACAGAGAATCTATAAGAGATAAGATCCAGAGCACAGGTGTAAGGATGAGACCTATTAATTCTCTTACAGCATTATCACTGTAGTAATTTGTACATGTAACTGTGATTTTTTAAAGTGAGATGTACTGCATCTTATGCAAACACATAAAGCAAAACATTTGAATTAATAATAACATAGCAAGTCTTCTAACTCTTGTAAGAAAGCTACGTTTCCACTCCTGTTCTTTGAGGTCATGAGGGAAGGTGCTGTCAGCAGTCTTCTTTCTCCTGATGAGAATTGCAGAAAAACCACAGAACCAGATGTGTAACGACAGTGTCAACAGCAACAACTGAATTAGAGATCTAACAAGTTTGGAATTGAGCTTTACAAATAGATTCCAAGCTACTGATGAGGGAGACTGATCTAGAGAAAATAGTAGCTGAGTACTTTTTTAGGGGAAATGAGCTTACAAATTGAGAGACAATAGAAAATATCAGTTTGTCAGTGTATTTTCTTAGCTATTGAGGAGCACTCCAGGTATCTATCATTACAATAATGAACTGCCCCCAAACCTAGTGGTTTAAAATGACAGTAGTCGATTATTTGGGTCAAAATCTGCAACGTGGGCAGGACTCCATGGAGACAGTTCATCTCTGCTCCATGTGGAATCAGCTAGGGCAGATGGACTAGGATAGAGGGATGGCTTCAAAGAAAGCAATTTGGTACTGACTGCTAGCTGTAAATTCATCTAGAACAGTAAGCTGGGGCCTCAGTTCCTCTCCACGAGTCTTTCCAATGAGAATGCTTGGGTTATCTCACACCTGGGTTCCAAAAGTGACTGTTCTGAGAGATAGGAGATGGAAACATTCCATCTCTATGGGCTGAATCTGGAAACTGACACAACATAACTCAGCAATATTTTACTGGCCAATGCAGTCACAGAGCCTGCCCAGATTCAAAGAAAAGGAACACAGGTTGCCCTTCCCCGACTCCACCTCTCAATGAGAAAAGTATCAAAGAATTGTGAACATCTTTAATCCACCCCGTATATGTATATTTTAAAAATTTCTTTAAAAGATGATAAGGAGTTTTTCATTACTTTCCATCACTGCCTTTTAGAAGGCTATCATTTTGTCTGAGAGATACTTCTGGTGATAATATATTAATTTATTTAAGACCATCATATGTATCTTTGCCTTTCAAATGGGTGAGTTGGGGGAAGGCTATTTTAAAACAAATCTATCAAAATATAATTTAGAAGGTGCAGATTTCTGAAAAACTGTACCAGATGCACAGTGTAATGAATATTTCCCCCAGGAAATCCTTATGGGGCTGTAGCCCCTCTGTATGTACATCTGGCTTCATCTGCAATGCCATAGTCTCATCTCCAGCATGACTGTTAACTTTGGTGATGCTGCCTGTAGAGCTGATGTCTATGAAGGCCAGCCAATTACATTACCTCACTAATTGTATTAGAATACTTAACCAAGCAGAGCTGCTTGGTGTTCTGACAGATAGATTGCACTCCATAAATAAAAGTGTTTATTCAAAGTGGCAAATTTGTTAGTGCATTTTCTTTAGAGATTACAGTTAGCATTTGACCTTCTGCTATTATTATTATTATTATTATTATTATTATTATTATTTTAGGATTCACATTCTGCATTTTCTAAATGTGTTTAAAGCCTCAAAGCCGGAAACAATAAATTCTTTGCCAAGTATTCCTTTAGCAGATTCAGCAAATCCACCTCCTCCAAATAGCAGGAGGATGCAGATCCTGGTCATGTTTTTATTATCTTGCTCTAATGAACTGAGTCCAAATTTTCAAAATGTGCGTTCTCTATTTCAGGCTGCAGTCCCTGAGATTTGTAAACCTAAGCTGGTGCCAGAAGCTGTTTTCCTATCAGCAAAACAAGGGAAACCATATTTGTAAATTCTTCAAGATCTCCCAAGCCAATCTGTTATAAAAATGCAAACCATTATTATGACAGGACTTAGCCTATAATTTATTTGTTGTGCCACAGTAATCTCTTTATTTATTCCGATTGAAGGCAATCACAAGTCTGTGCAGCACTCAGAGTAAGTGGAAGTAAGCCAAATCTAGTTTAAATGCTGGGGACAGAAAGCACAGGCACCAGGGTGACTTCAGGGTAAATGAGAGTGGGTAAGGTGGCAGAGGATGTTGACCTTGAATGTGCAGACCACTTGGATTCCTGTACTAGACTTCAGAACCTGTGACTTCATCCTACCCCAAATAAAGGAGTTTAGCTTCATCTACTTAATGAGCAGAGTTCAGTGAACACTGCCAAAGAATGGCTTGGGTTATAAAAATGTATAAGGGAAAGGAACAGTCCTCATATTCCTCATACCTCTTCCTCAAACACTCCCACCTCACCTGCCAAAACAAGAGACCCCACTCAGCTGTGAATGAAGCTCTTCAACTGCTGCTCTACAGCTGATATGTCAACGAATGCTTCTTTTTGAGTTTTTCCAATGGCACACTACTTAAACCAGTCTAAAATTCATATCCATATATTCACTCTTATCTTTTCTTTGTTTAATTCCAAGTTTATCAAATTCAACAGCTCCAACTTTGTGATCTATTCCAGGTTATTTTAGGATAACCTCTTGAGGACATGTGAAAACATTTGGAGAGCAAAATAACTTTAATGGATGGAGGCTATTGAAAACTGACCTGTTAAAACATTTAAGCTAATTATGACTTGGTGTGAAGCAACTGTTCTATTAGTTGAGTATGGGGCAGCTAGGGAGCAAACACACCCCTATTCTATCCATATCCTTGCAAACTGTAATCTCTCTTTTTATAATTTCTATAAATATTCAATGTTTCTTTAAAATATTGTTTTGTAATATGAAGAGTTAAGCCTGTGGAAGAAAGACAACTATTAGGAATTAGTGTTGTGTTATTATCATTATGTAGGCAAAGCAACAAAGAGATATAGCCCCTGGGTATTTAGCTTGTTGGAAATTGAAACCATCTTGGTGAGAAAATATTTTGAAGAGTATCTTTCTGCTGCTTTATCTTTTTATGAGCCTATCTGCTTGGGAGTCACCTGTGAGCCTCTCCATAAATGCTAAAAAGGCATTTGATGACATAAGCTGCCCATTCTACATTTGACACAGATTAAAAAATATGTAATAGGTGCTTATTTCATTCTTTTCTTTCTTCCCTCCATCTATTTATCTAAAATATATTTAAAATTATGAATTATTAAAATTACTAAAATATAAGATGACAGGTGTCATAACAGTTCTTTCATATTGTTCTCAATATTCTTGCAATTATAGAACTCATTCACAAGCCTCATCCAACTGCAATGGAGTTTGAGAAATGTAGTTTTTTCTATGTGTACAGAAAGGAAGTGCAATGGATTTTAATAACTAGGCAGTCTCCTAGTTGTACAAAAACCTATACAATAAACTTTAGTATGGTGATAAAAGGATATATATGTTTTATTTATTTATGTATTTATTTATTTATTTTTAAGATTTTTATTGGGGAATTGGGGAAAGGAACAGCATTGGGAAATCAGGGAATGGGAACAGACAAGTTGCTGTCCCTTTGTTCTTCAGTCTAGTTGTGGAGGATGTTGCTTCACTGGCCCATGTTGCACTCTTCCTAGCAGAGGCAGATTGGTTGCCGGCCACTGGATGGCCGCTCATGGCAGCTCATGGCAGCTCATGCCGGCTGCTCACGCTGGCTATTGGCCACTCACAGTAGCTCACGGCAGCCCACTGCAGCCCCACTGCAGCCTACGCCATCGCTGGCCACTCACAGCAGCCCAGCTCCAGGTCAAGCTGTTGTACACCATCTTAGCTGTAGAGGGTGCAGCGTCACTGGCCCATGTGGGATCCGAACCAGCAGCCTGCTGCCCAGAGCCTGCACTATCAAGCCTACTCTTAGCCAACAAGCCACTTGGCTGGCCCAAAAGGATATATTTTGAAAAGATCACTGAGACCCAACTCTTCTCTGAAACCTAAATATGCCTTCTTTTTAGACTAAAAAGTTTTTAATAAAAATAGCTCTGTATCAAATGCCTTCATTTACTTTCTTTTTCCAACTGCCACATACTTTATTCCAACTATAGTCACCCTTGTTTTTCAACCAGCTGCAACTATTTTAACTTCAGACCATGACTTACCTTGTCCCAGTGCTTAAAAGAATCTTGTGACAACACTGCATTCTAGATCGAGCTCACTCTCCAAGGCTCTGATAACTGCAGCTCAAATTCTTAAATTCTTTACTGGGTACAGGTAAGAGACAATCCCAATGGCTCTCTGATGCATTCCTCATATCCTCTGGGTCACCACTACTTGAATCTGCCCTTACTTTTGACAATATGGTGGACTACCCTGAGCACAATCCTTCACCTCTGTTATCCCCATCCACATGCCTAAAGATTTACAGAAGCTTTCCCATTGCTACTGCACTCCTTAGGAAATGGTCTCACTAGTCGCTCCTCAGTGTCACCCATTATCTGGAGGCAGCAACCGTCATAAGAAACAGGACCCAAAGGATTCTGGTGAATTTACAGTGTTGCTGGTGAGTTAAGGGAAGCACAGTTAAGGAAACCTAAGGCTGAGTAGAATGGAACCAAATCCAAAATAAGAGATTTCCTAGGAATCTAGAGAAATAAAGGGTTCTCAAATTCAAGAGAAAACAATCATAAAGTAGTCGGATAGGATAGTGAAAATAACAAACACCTCAGAGACTATTAAACCAGCAACAAGATTCTCAGAACTCATGTTTTTATAGCTGAGTTAGGGATAAAAGAGAAAAAAAAATAACAAATGCACTTATTTTCAGTACTCCCTCTCCAGCACCTTCTTTGCTTATATAACTAGTTTATTCTTGAAATTTAACTTGTTGAAATAAAACCTAAACCAATTTTACTGTTTTCAGACTTCTGTCCCAGCTCTACTATATCAAATCCCTATTCCTACAAGAGAGTGACTTTGTAAAATAAGTATCAGGTTTTTTATGTTCTCATTTTTTGGCCATTCATAATCTCAATCCATTTTTACTGAGACTCAGTTCTATGCATTTTAAAGTTATAATCTTACTTCCAATTAAGCAACAACAAAAAAAGGCCTTTCCATGTCTCCTTCCTCATTCTTCACTAGCCCTCCACCTACCACAAACACTGTCACACACAGACTGAATGGGCAGTTCCCCAGGACGGGAGGAAAGAAAGGCAAGGTTTGCTTTCACATGCATCCTCTCATCTGGTGTTGCGGCAGGTAGAAATAGGGGAGTGGTAGAGCTTTCTTACATGAGAACCCAGGGCTGCTCTGCTGTTCTTCTGTTCTTGGTTGCTTTTTATGAAGATTGTCTCTATGTGACAGATATACAGATGCCAGCTTATGCTTGAGGTGCATTGCCTTTGTGGGTTCCTGGAAGAGGATCCCTCTACACAGCGTGGGTGTGCAATGTAGCTTGGGTTTGCCTTTTTCCTCCCACATTCACAGCTAGTCTCTGCCGCTAGTAGTATAACCCGCTGGGATCCCACCATAGCATGAGGATCCTGGGGCATGAGGAGGAGAAGCAGGATAGGGTGAAGACCCTTTAGAGGCACCACTTGACTGAATTTCAAAACCACATATTTGCTCTGTAAATGGGCAGGTGTAATGATCCATCAAATTCGATTTTTAGAAGCCTGAAGAGACATGTGCATGTCAATATATGTTTCGGTATCCACTAATTGCTTTCTTAATGCTGCCAACTATCTCTCCTTCTTAGTGAAGGTAGTTAAATTTCCAGTTGTAATGTCTTGATATCTTGAGTAGGAGACAAAGAAAACCAAACAAAAACCATTCTACAGACCCTCTGTTTATGCATAGAAGAGCACCAATACTGTTCTGGAATAAAGAGGTTGAGATGAGTAGCAGAAAACTGCTCTACCCAAGAAGGTTGGGAATTGTCATGATTTCTCTGACATGACAGGTATGAAATTGATGAGATTCCAAAGAAATCTGAAGTCTGTTTCTCTCACTAGATACTTAGGAGAGTAGAGGGAGGGATATGAGGAACATGTAAGCTTTCTCTGGAGAGCCTCAAAAATCCTGAAGGAGGGAACATGATAACTCCTAAAATTTCTGTAACCATACTTGTATGATAAATGCCTTATGGTGGTTGTTTATTGATGAAAAAAAAAAGTTTACACCCGAAAGACAATGGATTGGAAACAAACATCAACAACAAAAGTTCTAGATACTCACTTTCCTTGATAAGTATGCATACTGCAGTAAGAACAAAACAAACAAACAAAAACAGTGCAGAAAATTTTGCTGTTGTGATTTCATTGATGTGGAAGTACAGCCATTGTTATTTTCTTTTTATAATAACACAGAGTTGCTAATGGGATGAAGAACAGTTAAACTACCATGGGGTATATATTAGATTAAGTTCTTTAATCTTTGGGAAAAAATACTGATAATTAAACCTAAGCCACATATAGTGAATTTCTGTGCTTTAAAGATTTCAGTCTATCATGAAAATCTGCAAGTACATTTTCCATTATCTGGTCAGTTACTACTTTAAACTGTGTTTTACTATATACCTTTATGCTCAGATTATAGACTGACAAAGGCAGTATCATATTGGAAAACTGTCGAAAATACAATCTGAATAGCTTTGAATACATCACAAGTTGGTATGCTAAAAGATAATACCAGAAAATTCTTGGTGAGCTATCTGAAACTCTTTTCAAATATAAGCTCTTATCACCTTATCTACTATTCATTTTTCTTTAGCTTGTGATAGTCTTTAGTGGGGTAAAGAAAAGGTATCCATTGATTGCAGTTGAAGAACCTGATATCATTTTAGAAATTTGATAAATTATTATCACTGGTGTGATAAGTATAAATATTAAGAAATGTTATACTTGTTTTGAAACAGGCCTCCCTGCCACCGTCTGACATCAGCTTAAAGAAAAATGACCTTTGAACGAACTGCTTAAGACATGCTATCTACTTCTGAAATTAGCAGAAAAGGCCACTTTCAGAATTCATTTACATCATCTGTTTTGCTGCCAGAGAAAATAATAGAGCTCAGTATTATAGCTTTTCTTAAACATGGAAAGTCTATCTATAAGACTTCAAGCTTTGCTAAGCCCCACTATCACATCGTTATATCTCTATAAGCAAATGCCATGCTTACAAGGGATCTTCATCTGTGATCTAATATTTCTATTTAAAATGAGGTTCTCTGAGTTCATTTTTCCTAACTCTTTATTCTTGTTCAAGTTATTATGTTAACATTATTCTACTTATTAGAATACTTTCAGCTAAGGATATTAAAGAGCTTTGACAAAGACAAGCAAAATCTCCCCTAAAAAAGCAGGCTGGCACAAAGCTAAGACAGAATGATAGGTGGGTAAGATGAAAAACAATGTCTTAAGCTTGAACTTAAGCTTAAGTTCTCCTGCTCAAGGTCAATCAGTGAAATAGTGTCTGCTCTATATCCAACAGGTTAACCTTTTGCAAATAAAGGACCCAAGTGGCCAAGTGATACTTATCATTGAGATAAAATACTCACAAGGCAAAAATTTGAAGCAGGAGAATTAGTCTTAAACCAGTTTCTGACAAAGGAAATTTGACAAGCACAAAAAACAAACTATCTCTGAAGTGCAGTTAATAAATTTTCTTCACGAGTGTGTGTTTTTAGGAAAGGTATTAGCACATATCATACAAAGCTCAGAATGCTTACAGTGATCACTATGAACTCTTGGTCTTAGAAGGCAAGAAATTAGAAAAAGCGTTGTCTAAATCTGCCCAATCCATAGACGTCATGTTGTTGTTTTAATTCTAGTGTGTCTGGTATGTCTATGCTATTGAAGAAAAATACATATGCGATAACAGTCCTGTATACCTCTATGATTTCCTTCAACTAAATATAATACACATATATACCTCGATTATGAAATAATTATAAGTGACATCAATGACATCATTATTGTATGTGCAACTTTAAGTTTCAGTAGCAGGAGGTCAATTGATAGATGAATGATTAAACAAGTTATGGTTCACTGACATTTGAAATGCTCTGAAATAATTAAAAACATTGGACAGGGGTCGGCCGAGTGGCGCGATGATTAAGAACTGGCTTGGGACGCCAAAGGGCTCCGGTTCGGATCCCACATATGAGAGCCAGTGACACTGCCCTCCACAGCTAAGATGCTAAACAACAGCTCAAACTGGAGCTGGGCTGCTGTGAGTCGCCGGCGATGGCATAGGCTGCAGCCCCTGTGGCAGTGGGTTGCCATGGACTACCGTGTGTAGCCAGCAGCCAGTGCGCACAGCCAGCAGCCACAGTGAGTGGCTGTCCAGAAGCTGGCGACTGATCTGCTTCGCCCGGGAAGAGCGCAATGATGGTGTCAACTCGGGCCAGTGAAGCAACGTCCTCCACAACTAGACTGAAGAACAAAATGACAGCAACTTGTCTGTTCCCCTTCCCCCAATTCCCCAGCGCTGTTCCCATCCCCCCAATTCCCCAATAAAAATCTTAAAAAAAAATTGGACAGATCTAAAATTCATGGACATGAAGATTTATATCATATATATCATATATTTCCATGAATATATATTTTCATATTTTAAATTGGAGAACAGCATTATGCCATAATGTTATTTATTGAAGAAAACACCTATGCTGTATACGAGTGTTTGGCTTTATGATAAATAAAAATATAGAGTGTTAAAAATACTCAAGTGTTAATATTACTTGCTTCTAGAGAGCGAAGTTTTGGAATTAGTAGGCAAAAGGTGTGTTTCAGCTTTTGCTCTCTGTATACATATTATTTTAATGCTCAGAAATTCAGCATGCATTTTTTGGTAATTTTTTTGTGTTTTGTTTTCTTTTTTGGAACAGTTTGTGCATGATTTGAAAGACAGCACATCATAGTGGTTAAGACTACAGGCTCTGGAGCCATATTGCCTGAACTCAAATCCAGATTACCACTAGCTGTATAACTTTGGGTAATGCACTTTGTGCACCTGTTTATCCATTTATAAAAGGTCAATATAATGTCTCATATTTCATAGGTTTATAGTGAAAATTAAACAATTACATATAAGTTATTTTTTAGATCCATCCCCAATAAATAGAAAAGATTTTAAAATATTAGCTGTTGTTATTATTTTTATATTAGATGATTTTGGTGATGATTGTGATGATAAGCATGGCATCAGAGAGGAATCTTATAGGCATCAAGGCCTAAATAAAATTCAACCAAAAGAAGATCATGAAGGTCTCAGACTTAAACCATGGCTACATTTAATTTCAAAAGACAATAGAGCAATGGATTTAGAACTCTATGAAAAGGAAGCAAATTCCATGAACTATATAACCAGACAGATTATCATTCAGTTATTAGAAAAACAAACAGTAATACTAATATACTAAAGCAAATATAGCACCATAAACTTATTTATTAATCAAGTCTGTCAGGGATTCAGAAAGGTGCAGAGATTAAGAGAGCAAATACCAAGTGTTTAACATTCAGTTCTATTCCATGTCAAATCCTAATGTTTGTCACTTATTCCCAAATGTGCCCCCATTCTTACAAATATAGTTGAAAACATCAGTTATCTCTTTTCTCGTCCCATTTTACTCACTTTCTGCTCATGTCTGGGTGTTTACATTTGCCTTAATTTGGTATTTATATTTTCCATGCATGTTTTAATAATTTATTTAGAAATGTTTCAGTAAATAATATGTATTAGTTTCTGCATTTTAAAAACTGTATATAAAAAGAAGCTTAAAATGGGATTTTTCTTGCCTCCATTTCTATGAAGGCTCTAATGTGATAGATAAGAAATATCACAGTGAAGGTCTAGTTCAAAAGGCACATTTTTAATGTAAGTTTTCAAAAACTGATTTTATTATTCTTGGGACTTTCTTAGGTACCCTCATTCAGATTAAGAATATAAGAAGATCAAGAGATTGGAGAAGAAAAACAATTTTTGACTCGCTTCTATAATATAATCCTGCTTTCAAGGAGAGTGGGTGCTATTTCCTTGAGCACACACCAGAAATAAGAGGCTTTGATGGGGCCATTTGGGGGACTTTGAGGTTTTTCCCTTGAGTTTAGAGTCACATTTGACTGAGCTGACACACGCCTGAAGAATTTGAAGCTAAGAGGCAGCAGGGAAGAGAGAGGAGAGGGCAGTGTTTAAGAAGTAACTACAGGGCCCCTGACAGGTAAGAGGTTAGGAAGTTTGGGCAAATATTTTCCAGGGACCAGAATGTCAAGAACTGTGAAGGGTCTGAGATTTTCACCTACTTGCACGCCAACAACTTATGCCATCCTAATTTGATGGGTACTGACAAGAGACACAAGATTTCTGAGTCAGAGACAAAATATGATTTGTTAGCCACAGAAATAGCCAGAGCATCAGCATTAGCACTAGTTCCCCAAACCCCAATTCACACCGGGTCCTACAAAGAAGACTGAGTGACACTTTCAGAAGCATGGGGGTTTGTCTCAAGAGAGAAATCCTGAGCTTAAAAAACACAACACTTTCATAATGGGCAATCGCCTGTACAATCTTTGTCCCGAGAGATATTATTCTTATTATACTAAACAATAAGCAACTGCCCTCTGCTCTGAAGTTAGAACTGCTCCTTATACAAACATCTTTACAAAGGTAGTCTGGAACAAAGACAGAGAGTGCCTCTGCTCAAAAGACATGCGGAAACCCAAAAGATCCATGGAGAACTTTCTCTCAACACAGATATGAACTACTGAGAGACAGAGCCAGCCCAGAGCCATTGTATGTCCAGCTGAAAGCAGTCCATCTTTAGGAGTGGCTAGGCAACCCTGGAAAACCAGGAGCCAAGGAGGGAAGCCATTAGCAAAAGGAAGGCATGGTCTTGTTTGTAGGAGTTGCAGCTAAGAGACCCAGAAAAGGAGGAATTAGAACTTATGTACTGTTCTCTTAAGACATCAGGAAAGATAGCATTTGAATTGAGAATGATTTCTTCAATCAGAGATGGGATTGAAGGCATTCGGTCAGAAAGGAGTATAAAGTCAAAAATGGGAAAGAAATCAACAGTATAATTCAGGGAACAGAAAGGAGTCCAATGTAGATAAAAGAAAACTTCCAGAATGTATTTTGGTGAACATTTTAATGTTTATTTCTTAAAATACAACATTCTTGTTTCTCTGTCTGGGTATATAGTAACTTGCAAAAGGGCAGCAGTGCTGCCTTCAACTGACGGAATTAATGGTCATTTCATATGCAAGAGAGGAGGAATATGATCTACAAAGAACTAAGCTGAATACAATCCACACTACAAAGACATTTAATACTTCCATTGAGTAAGAGATAAAGCCTTTAATATAAACCTACTCGGAGTTTCAAAAACTGACACAAGACCAACAAAGATAAGGAATTTGAAAGAGAAGTTTTTATAATAACTAGGCAAAAATAGATTATCTTTATTATTGATTTAGGCTCTAGAAGAATTTAATTGTGAATTTTCTTTAGCTTTCTGTCCCTTCCTCATGATTATAAAAATGCAACTTATTTTCATGAATGATAATAGATTCCAATCTAACATAACACGTCTTGCTCTGACATGTACAAACACACAGCTGCGGGGACAGATAGATCTGGCACAACGTTTATTTTCTCAGTGTGTGAAAGGAAAGAGGATGCTTCTGCTTAATAAAGCTCATATAGCTATAAACTTAATCTGATGAAACTGTCCCTGAGAGGGGAAAAAAAAAGTGATAGCATTATCTGAAATGTCTGTGATCTTTCCTCACATTAACATTATGTTGTTTCAGTGTCTCATGCAACATGATATATAGCTGCTTAGAATCAGGTAACACTGAATTGCATTTTCTTCAATTCATATATTTGGAACATGAGAAAAGGACTTCTAATATATGCATAGCATTCAAAACTTCTATTAAAAATTGAGATGAAGAATGAAATTATTGAGCTTTTATCATGTAGTCCAAGAAAAATGATTATTGTATATGCCTTTAAAAATATCACTATTAGATATTTCCGGTGATAAACCACTCCTGAAATACTTCTAAAATCTCCTGAGGATTATATTAAACAGCCAACTACTTCCTCTGTTATGCTTCTCATTCTTTCTACACCCAATTTCCGTCTTTTCCAATTCCACTCTTTCTACTGCACACACAGCTACCCGACTTAGAGAATGATAAATATCAAATGAGGAACACATTCATTAGAAGAACAGAGGACACCGCTGTCTAAAAACAATAACAACAAAACAGGAATTAAAGAGAAAATTTGTAATCAAAATACAATTTCTCCATGGGCTCACTTTAACAGCCCTTCTTGGCTATCCCTGAGAGTTTATTACCTACAGATCAGTTATTCTTAGTGGGGGATGGGTGTGTGTGTGGAGGGGGGGCGAATGTCTGGAGACATTTTTGATCATCATGACTTGAGGTGGGCTTGCTACTGGTATCTGGTGGGTAAGGCCCAGGGATGCTGCTAAACATCCTACAAGGTACAAGGCATCCATCCCCCTACAATAAAATAGTATCTGGCCCCAAACGTCAATAGTGCTGAAGTAGAGAAGACCTGTCCTAGGTTAACATCTCACCACACATCACACTCTCAACTACCTTTCCCCCATATCTTTCCTTTGAGCCGATTTTTGCTTTCTGCAATCGAACTTTTCTTTGAAAGCACAAATCGCCTATGCTTTTTTTGACATATTAATTTATGTCAACATTCCCAAGTCCTGTAACTTGTCCTTATGGTCACAAACTATCTTTCTTTATTACGGCCAGTTTAACATAGTGCAAAGGCACTGATGGCCTCTCTACATTTTAACCATACTTTGTGGTCCATGGCAACTTACCTATTTCTAGAATATTCTTTGAACAACAACAAAATCCCAGAGAAAGTGATGACTTCTGTGGCTGCCCATTCTCTGAGCCTAAACATGCTCTTAGCTCCTGAGGGTGCTATTGAAAATTTCGCAGCATGTTAGTTAGTTAAACCATCCAGCAAAATTGGTGATATACTCATGTGGAGTCAAACCACCCTCATCTCAACCAAAGTATGCCTAGAGAACCAAAATCATCAAGAATCTAACAGTGAGGCATTTGTGTTCAAGGTGTTACGCCAGTATTTACTTGGGGAAGAAATACAACAGTTAACTATGTGAATTTCTCCTGAACTTTTTGTAATTCTCATGTCTGTCTGGATGCTTACACTGGGCTGTTAAAGCTTCCATTTAGCCGATGTAGTGGACCCTGTGCTGTGTGGCCCACATCTTCCTTCAGGATTCACAGGTTCAATCCATTAGCTGCTCAGAGTGCTCCCAGCTAAGCCTTCAATGCCCAAACCTTCTTTGGTACTTGAAGAGTCACCTTGGCCAAGGTCATGCGGCCTCCACACAGCATCTAACATACAGTGACTGGCCAAGGGCATGAGGACCTGACCCCAAATCTGGACACCTCAGACAGGCAAGTCAAGAATAAGGCTCCTCACGGGTTAGGCTGAGGCTTTGGTATTATTACTGAACGGGAGCCCAACTTCTTCCTCTGTATGATCTAGCTTTCTTCCTTTCCAGACATTCCCTAATAAACTTTCTGCATAACAATCTTCATTTCAGAATCTCTGGGGACTGACCTACAGCCTCAGATTTGTTAGGTCACTTTGTTCTTATACTGTAAGGAGCATATATGTTGCACAAGAATGATGCCTATTATATATAAAAATAGGTAGTGCTTATGACAGTGAAGATGAAATCGGAATTTAGACCTTCATTGTTAAATAAAATGTGTTCAGCCCAAATAAGTGCTTTCTTTTCTTTCTACATGCTAAGAATTTTAATAGTAGGCTTTATTTAATCCACTTCCTATCACAGGTTCAGTGTGCTGATGATTATTTGCTCATTGGGTACAAATGTGGGAAGGTGTGATTTTGCCAATGGTTCTTTCTTTCTTTCCTTTCTTCTTTCATTATTATTATTATTATTATTATTATTATTATTATTATTATTATTATTTTGACAAAGCCTGGACTGATAGATTACTATACTAATGTATAGGTCCCACTATGTTAGATAGGCCTCAGTTTGATTATCAGGGCTGTCTTGGGTGGAAAACTGAAATCACTGTGTATTCAATTAGTTATTGAATCTTGACACAGCAAGTGCAGGGATAACTCCACAAAGTGGTTGCTTTTGAGTAAGAAAACACATTTAGAAAGGGGTCTAAAAAAACTTGGCACTGTTGAGCTGTTTCATGATAGATTACCTGAAATGACCCATGTTCAACATCAGAACTGGGCTGCTTTGACAGTAGGTGAGAGGATAAATCAATGTATTTGGCAGTGTTGTAAACAAATCAATATAAAAAAGGAAGAAAAATTGGGCTTTCAAGAAAGTTTCAGAAGTACTCTCTGGATGTTGATAAAATAGCCCTGAACAGATATCGTGAGGCCCTCCAAATTTCGGGGTAGAACAGGCCAGTTTTAAATAATGCAGGGTCTTCCCCCTACAGTGCTCTTGGCTTATCATTTGTTAATTTGATTGTTTATTACAAATTGACAAGTGAAAGGAGGAAATATGGAGAAACATTTAAACTGTTACATAAATGTTGATTAAGGGAAGGAAATCTATCAGGGCCTTGACTTGTAATTAGAAGAATGAATTACCCTTGCCATCCAGCATACATCCAACTTACTTTATGGACAAATCTACAAGTCAGGGAAGATTTATTATAAAATGTGAGTCCCTGTAGCTTCTTTAGCTGCCTTGCTCCCTGCTCTGCCAGATGAAAAGGTGGGAAAGAGAGTGGGGAGAGGAGAGTAAGAGCAGCTGCTACTGATTCCCCTCCCATTCTTTCAACCACCTTTTGGGAAAACAGGTGAAAATTAGATAAGTCACCTGGTGACACTGGTTTCTATTGCGTCCTTCACAAAGAAGGCTAACCAGCACTCTGCATGTCTGCCTGTTCTTCGAGCTCAATCAACCCCTTGAGGGGTTTTGAAGGCCTTGTCACAGGAGCCTGTCATTATCAAGAGCCCTCTCCTCTGATTTGACTGTCTTTGTGCACATGCGATGCCATTGATCTTCTCACTGCCCTTCATTCTCCTACATCAAAGGAGAATAACTTTGTTTGAAACATTCTCCTCAAAAGTCATGAATCCCCCTTGGGAAATCTTTAGAGCATGTCCACACAGATTGTATTCTCACAAAAACATGGCATTACCATCCTCACATTTTTTCCAAGAACTATAGTTATCCTCTGCTTTAATTACCACTGGGGAAAAACAATGATGTTTTGAAATATCACCTTTGGCTTATTTCCCATAGGTTATCCCATTTCTCTGTGATATAAATGTTTATCCACATTTGCAGAATTTTCCCTCTCTAGATCACAATGCCCAGAAATGCACCTGTTGTATACTAAAGGTGCCATACTCTGTGCAATAGATTTTTCCATTTTCCTTGGGTCAAAATCACTTTTTATCTGTGAATATGCTCACTTTCCTATGCTTTAGATTTTTAAACATTTCTTTCTGGGGTTAAAGAATTTGACCAACATTTACCTTGTGAAAAATGTCTACTTTTTCGCTTGCTCCTTTTTGTTCTGCCAAATTTACACTTTTGCTCATCCTGTGACATCAAATGTGGGATAATAGACAGACAAGCTGAGACAATTTTAATGCATTAGACACATGCCATTGAAATCTTACACTAAAATACTTATCTCCACAACCACCTGTGCTATATTTTAATTTAGTATATTATTAAAGTCCAAACCAAGGAAAGTAACATAATTGTGTGAAAAAAAAATTTAAAGTGAAAGTCTTACTTTTGATATCTATTTATATTACTTAGATGATAAATACTCTGCTCCCTGAATTCCCCCAAATCATATATTTATTCACTTTTATTTTGTGTCAGACAAACCTGGCGAAGCATCTTGACATTTGATTTCAGACCAAAGCAAGAGGTTTCATGGTCTGCAAATTCAAATTATTTCCAGGCTTTTTGAGATGCATTTCTCTGTAAATGTTCATACACATAAGCACTGTTAAAAAACAAAATTAAACTGACTACCTGTTAAAGACCTCATTGGTTTATTCTATAATTCATGAATTATAATCTAATCTAGCAGCTCTGAGGAGCTGTAAAGATTAAAGACTTTTTAGGTAGGAGGGGATGGGAACAAGTAGGCAAAAAGCAGATTGGTATGGCAAGGTCACTTTTCTTTAGGGGTGTCAGGGCAGAAAAACCATCCTACTACCCTTCTGGGCTCTTTGGCTGGTTTAATAATTAAATTGACATATAAGATTAATAGGAGCAAAACAAATTTAATTTCGAATGCACAAAAGCCCCATAAAAATATGAGGCCCCAAGGCAGTCAGGCAATTGAGGCTTCTATGCCATCCTAAGCTAAGGAATGGGACAGGGACCTGGGGCTTCCAAGGGGAGGAGGGCGATTCATAGGAACATGAGAAGAACAGATGTCTAGTAAGCAGATGTTCGCTGTGCCGTGAAGGTAAGTCTTTCAGATAAAAAGTTATCTCTGATAATAGTTTTCTTTCTGGGCCAGGCTCCCTACCTTATTTTTATTTTAGGCAGTTAAGGAAGAGGCAGAAGTTTTTCTTGAGGTGCTGGATCTTGATTACATTCAGCTCAAAATAATCCACATGCCAAAGCATCACATTTTGGGGTGACATATTCTGTTCCCTTCAGTGGATGGCAGGGGCCTATCAGGTAGATTACTTAACTAGTGCTGACCTGATGATTCCTGATTGACTGCTTTAAGATTCCATTTTTAGAAGAGGCAGAAACTGTAATTAATCAACTCTTGGTTTGGTGACATGACAGCATAAGTGACTCCATTTGCGGCCTGTTGTCTTCTTTTTAATAGTGCTTTATAGAGCTTTACAGAGCAATATTACTTCTCCAAAATGGTTTATTTTTTTTTCTTTTTGCATGTACTTCATTTAAAAGGCACATTTTGCAAAATTTTGAGGTCAGACTTGTAAGATAAAACATGTGAAGGGAACAACCACATTTATTAGTATAAATAAGTAAAAAAATTAAATAATGACAAATTGTGTGACACACTGAGTTCTGTCTGGAAACAGAGATAATCTGAACTTTGGATCTAGTTTGGCTTTCAGATAGGGTGACCAGTTTCCAAGTATGTCCAGTATTGTCCCTGTTTTAAAGCTGATAAGCTCACATCAGTTCTGGGAAACCCTCAGTTCTGGGAAAAATCACAGTCCTACAGCACTGATCACTTTATTTCCAGAAGAGCTTACAAAAACATCACCAACAAGTTAGAGCATAGGTTCTTTTTTTTTTTTTTAAATTTATTTATTTATTGTTAGTTTCAGGTGTACAGAACAATGCAATAGTTACCCTTTTCACCCTCACAAAGTAACAACCCCCCACCCCCCATCCACTGCCCT
>NW_017731506.1:2510780-2527910 GCF_001890085.2 Hipposideros armiger
TTCTTCCTCTGTGTCTCTGAGACTATCTCCATCCACTTCTCCCATCCATTCAGTTCCTTAGAATCCACGTATAAGTGAGATCATATGATATTTAGAGCATAGGTTCTTAATCATCTACCTTGAGAACAACAGAAGGAAATCATCAATATGGACAAAACTGGCAAAACATTTGAGGCGTATTGTAATGAAATGAATTGTATAGTTTGATTATTCAGAAATGTTTATAGTGTCCAAGGATCTCAGGCTCCAAGATGAAAATCATTGATTTTGTAACATGTGTTTACAAGTAGATACTGTTTCAATCAGTATATATATATATATATATATATATATATATATATATATATATATAATGTTTTTCCAGAAAGAGGCAGGAAGAAAGAATTAAGAAATTCACAAATTTCAGCAGTTACAGTTTTAAACAGTTGTGCTAACACAAAATGGATATGACATTTGGGGCAACATTAAGACCAACAATGATTTTAAAATAGAAACAGCATTTAATTTCAGAAATGGAAGCTGTGTAGTATGCAGGCTAAATGAAAAGTTTTAATTCTAAATTAAATCTGAGAAATGCAATGCCTTAAACATTTCTGAATTTAATATGACTATGGCCTACTAACTAAAATCTGCTCAGCATTTCCAGAATGAAATGCACCCTTTAGAGAAAGGATGCAAACTGCTTATGATGCCAAGTGAAGAAGAACAAAATATACCACCTCAAAATAGGCCTCTTTGGCATATTGGTTATTTTGAGCTGGTTATTTTTAAGAAGCAGCAGACACAGGTGAAAGTCTAAAAATTCAGTAGAAGTTACTCTTTTGTAAGAGATATTTACATTTCCAAGGGAAATTTCCATTGGTAAGGGTATCTCCCTCTCTGTATCAGGAATAGAAGGATGATTCTAAATTTCTAGAAACTTATTAGTGAGAAGGCAATGACTTAAATATGCATGACAACTGTATTCATGTTAAAAGTTCTTAGTAAAATTCGGCTTATAAAAATCTTCCTTAACATAAAGGTAATCTGGAAAACAAAACACAGAAAACATAATTTGCGGTAATAAGTAACATAATTCTATTTAAAACTATAACTAGAGAAGCACAATCATATATATGATTCTTCTGTCTCAGTTGCTACACTTTTTAACTCACTGCAGCCTGCCCTCTGCTCCACCATGTCACTGAAATGTTCTCAACAAGGCCAAATGTGAGACTCCTGTTGCTAAATCTAAAAGTTTTTCATCGATTCATTGTGGGAGGCAAAATAAACCTCCCAAAATGTCCATGTCCTAATCCTAGAACCTGAGACTGAGAATTTGGAGAGGAAGAAACTTTCCTCTACCTTTCTAGGTTCTTTCAGCTGGTCTAATAATTAAAATTACATGAGATGTTTAAATTAATATTATAATTAAAGTTACAAGAGGAAATAACCAAATTGATTACATATGTACACATGGGAACCCCACATACATAAGCGGTTGAGAGACAGAAAGGGAAAATGAGGTGTATGTGACATTCTGAGCTAAGGATGAGGTAAGGTGCCTGGGGCTTCAGAGAGGAGAAGGTCATTGCAGGATGATAAGCGGAAGATATATTTAGTAATTAGTAGTTTGTCCTGCACAACAGATAGGTCATAAAAATCATTGCTGCTGATAACTCTCATTATGGGCAAGACCCCTAATTTAAATTCTTTAAGGGAGAGGTAAAAGTTTCTCAGGAGCCTGTAGGGTCTTGATTGCCTTCAACTCAAAGTAATTCACATGCTCAACTGGCATATTTGGGAGAGGTCTTACAAGATGCAGTTAGATTATGGGTGGTGAGATAGAGAGAGTAGCCTGGATTATACAGGTGAGTTTATCTATCATATGAACCCTTAAAACAGGAACCTTTTCCAGCTGTGGTCTGAAACAGAGACGGGAGATTGGATAAAGGAAGGATCAAGGAGATGTAATATTGTTGGCTTTGGGGATACAGGAAGGGGATCACAAGCCAAGAAATGTGGGCAGCTTCTGGAAGCTGGAAAGTGCAGAAAGAAAGGTTCTCCCCAAAAGCCTCCAGAAAGGAACACAGCTGTGCTGACCCCTTGATTTTGGCTCAGTGAGCCCCGTGTTGGACTTCTGATCTTCAGAACACAAGAAAACAAATCTCTGTTTTTTAAGTTACTAAGTTTGCGGTCATTTGTTACAGCAGCCATCTAAAAACTATGTTCACATTATTTTATTTATACAGCTTTTGATATAATTTACCACTTCTTTCTCCTCATGATGATTGTCTCCTCATGATTCTATGATTCCATGTTCCTCTGGTTTTCCTCCTTTGTTTAGAGCAGAACTTCCTCAGTATACTTTTGAGGATGGTTCTCCTTTTGCCTATCCAATATATGTTACGTAAATCTGCTAATTCTTTTCCATCCTAGTAAATTTGCCGTCTCACTCTTCATCTTGGTTGTATCCTCTATGCCAGTGGATCTCAATCAGGGGCAATTTTGCCCTCCAGGGGACAGTGATAATCTCTGGAGATATTTTTGGTTGTCACAACTAGGGAGGTGCTATAGGCATCTAGAGGGGAAACATCAGGGCTGCTGCTAAGCATCCTGCAATGCACAGGATGGCTCCCCACAACAAAGGATTATCCTATACAGAAGATCAGTAATGCCAAGGTTGAGAAACCCTGACTTATACCCACTGCTCACGTAGGCTGATGACTACCAAATTCCCTTTTTCAACTTAGATCTTTTCCCAGTGCTTTACGCAAATATATGTATAGCCAACTATTCTACATCTAAAATTGAAATAACCTCCTCCCCAAATCTGCATTTCCTAAAATTTTCACTATTAAAATTAATGATGACATTATTTTGCTAGCTTCTCAAACTGGTATCTTGGACAACTGTGTGTCTCCCTTTAATTCTATCATTTTCCAAATCCCATTACCTTCTCTTCCCTAAAACTCCATGTAAACTTTGACTTTGCTTCACCCCCATCAGGGTTCCTTATCTCCGTCTAGATTATGAAGGAGTCACATTATACAAATATTAA
This sequence comes from Hipposideros armiger, assembly GCF_001890085.2. NCBI lineage: Eukaryota > Metazoa > Chordata > Mammalia > Chiroptera > Hipposideridae > Hipposideros > Hipposideros armiger. Next base: position 2,513,821 of record NW_017731506.1, read on the forward strand.
CTTTTGAATTATTAAACTTTACTTGTTCTGCAAAAATGGAGAAAAATTATTGAATTAGTGTAGGCAATTCTACCCACTATTTCACTTCATGAGCGTTTGAGCAGAATCAGCAAGAGATGAGAGAGACATGTGTGCTGGTTCCTTCAGAGGTCTCAGTTCCTGTGTGTCCTTTTCATGTGTGGGCTTCTTGCTGCCTTGACATTTCCTAGCAGCCTAGGCAGTTTCAGAGAAGTACATATAACTCATAAACACAAGCTAACCAGCTATTTCACCAAGGACACAGCAGACATATTCCAACTGGAGGAAAAATCACCTGTGTTGTCTGTTTAGAGATGGTATGTTGATCCCAAATTGGCACTTTCCTAGTTGATTTTCAAGATATTTTTAACAACCTTCAATGTCAACAACCTTACCTATTAAACTTAGAAACAAACTCCCACTTAATTGTGAGTCTACTGCATTGAAGCAGCCAGCCTTTCCTCAACCACAGCAGCCAGGATAAATTCCAAATGATAAAGCTAGTTGTTATGACCTAGTGTAAAATGTTCAGAGGCTTCTCATTACTGACAGAGCAAAATCCAAACTCATTTTTGTGGAACAGAATACTTTTCAGGATCTTATTCTATTTTATTTCTTCAGCCTTATGTCTTATCATTTCTCCTCTTATTGGCACAGAATAAATATTAGCACTATCAGCTTAGTTGATATCCTCAAGAAATCTTAAATCTAACAAGAGACTTAGGATAAATTGACAGCTTCCTAGTATCAAAAACTTACTAAAGTTTTCAAAGATAGCTAGCTAGCTTTGTGGGTATGTAGTGTGTTTAGAAAGAATTTGGTAGAAAGTAAAACTGGATGGTAATCATTCTACTGTCCTGGAATCTGACCCAATAGGAGCCAGCACCCTCTTCTTCCTACACACCTGCACCCCCTGCCCTCACCATTGTAAGAAAGTAACAGAAGGAAGGAGCGAATGGAATGAGACTGAGAGTGAAAGCTAGTCAGCAGAATCAAGGGTTTGGCTAGAGAGGGTTTACATGTTTACTAATCCCCGTCCCACCAGGAATGTGGGTTGATGGAGTTGGTGTTAGATCTCATACACTAGGAAACTGGGCAATGAAGAGGCTTCTGTAGGGACTTCCAGTACATTTACACATGGGCCCCAGAGGATATTTCGATGCAGCTCCCCTACAGTAATGGTGCATTTTCATGCCCAAGACAGGGAAAAAATGTTGCTTCTTTTCTCTAATGCATCCGTCTTATCCAACACCAGAAGAGGGGGGGAAGATTAGAAGAGCTGCCCACACTGAGGTTCCTCTAGCCAAAGTCAAGGCAGTGTGTGGAAGATGAGATCAGAGGCTTAAACTGGACCTACTTGTGTTTTTAATTGAGTGAAAATAACTAGAAAACTGTATAATAGTTTAGGGATGGGGAATGATGATCTGATATGCATAAATGTATGTTATTTCAAAGAGAGATGGGAGGAAAATAATTCTATTTCAAGTTTAGTATCACTTCAAGTCCAGATTGTTCAATAAATGGCTTAATTTACAATTCTGATATTCAAAATATCTAGAAAAATTACCCTAGAGTATGGTTTTGGGAAAAATGCTTGTCAGACTATCTATTAATGAAAAAAAATATTAGAGATAGCTAATTTTTCCTTTAATCTTTATACTTTCATTCTGCTATTAAATAATATTATATAGACATAAACAAAATAAAGTTCTTAATCCTATCACTCAAGGAACCCTGCTGAATTTAAAATGTATGTTGCATGTAAATGGTAAGAAAATACATACAAATGGCTTTGATATGAAATGCAAATATCATTCTTTTCCATTCCCACATCCAGTCACCTCTTTACATTTCCTCAAAGGTAACCACATTTTTGTTTATTTATCCTTCTGGTAAAGCATATGCGGGAGTATATATAGTATTTACTTGTATATATTCATCAAAAGGATCCCATATTTCCATATCAAAACACGTGGATTACCTCATTCTGTTTAACAGCTAAAGTGTATAGTTACATTTTTTAATGGCTTTTCAACTAATGAACATTTAGTATTTTCGAGCTTTTTAGTATTGTAAATAATGTGGCAATCTGATACGTTAAAATATTACCTATTTGTTATTTTGATTTACATTTATTTAATTATAAGTGAGATTGAGTTTTTAATACTTATTAACAATTTCAGTTTTTATTCTGTGAAATAGTCATGAATATACCTTACCTACTTTTTTTAATAGAATTTTTCATTTTTCTTTCATTAACTTGCATGAGATCTTTGTAAATCAAGTAAATTTGCCTTTTGCCTGAAATTTGCACTGTACTAATTTTTTTCACAATGTAAGATAGATATATCATTTAACTTTTTCTAGGTTATTTTTATCATATAAAAGTTGTAAATGCTTAAGTATTAAAATTACTTAATCTTTTTATGTATAGATTCTTGATGGCCTGTGTTGTTAAAAAGCCTACCTTATTCTAATAAATTCATTCTTATTTTCTTATAACAAGTTTATGAATTAAATATTGACAATTAAAGCCTTAGTTCATCTGAAATTTATTTTGGTACATTGAGGGGGAAAAATATATATATATATACACATATACATATACATATACATATACATATACATATACATATATATTTCAAACGATATGGCTGGTCATTTCTCAATCATATGTATAGAATAATCCTTGTATTATCCCATTTATTTGAAATGAAACTCCATCATATATAGCATATTCACATTTCTTAAGTCAGGAAGAAGACATCAACACCCAGTTTCTCCACTGTTATTTAGATCTGCTCTGCCACTGTTATTTAGCCATTTTCTGGAAGAAATAGCTAATGTAATTTGACAAGCTGCAAAAATTAGAAATATAAAAATTGTAAAGGTGTAGGAAAAATGATCACTATCAGATAATTTGACTATAATACTAGAAAATCTCCTCACAAAATAAACTGAAAACTATTGGAAAATAAAGATTTAGTTAAGTGGACTGGTGATAAAAATTAGTGTTTTTTTCAATTGGCTTGTTCTCTATAGTATTATATTTACTACTAGTGAGTCATTATTTTTATTCATAATATGAACCTTAACTGTTCATGTATACTGGTTTATTAGATGTGTATATCCTTTAATTCAATTTGCTAATAATAACAGGCATTCCTTGTTATCTGAATTAACTCAATTCTGAAAATGGGTTGAATATCAAATTTTTGAGTAACAGGAGCTTTGTTCCATTATTTTAAATGTGAAAAATAATTCATTCCCTCCCTATTCCAAAATCCCAAATGATTTTCCCCAAATACCATTTAAACACCCTAAACACATCTATAATAAGTCACTGTATGTATACATATTCAAGACACAAATTACCTCATTATTCAATAATTCAACACATGAAAGGGTATACATGTAAGATATCAACAAAAATACTGCTTATAATGCAAAGATAGAACATTAGATACAAATTACATCTTGAATAGATAAGATAACAATAAAGACTTTGAGACCTAGCAAATGTTCACTTGAATTTACTGCTAGGGAAGGCAGGGAGACCCTAATTCAACATAGAGTAAAGGCCCTGTGGGATGGAATTTTTAAGGAAAGAGACTGGTACAGGAGTTGTTTTGTTTGTTTGTTTTTCTTTAAGTGACACACCATAAACAATCTTAAACCATATTAGGCCTGGAATATCAGCTGTGTTGTATTATTAGTTGAGTCCAAATGGTCCAGTTAAGTCATATACTGCAGACATTTCTTGACATTCTGACCAGTTTTCTAAGAAGAATACCTCTATTTCTTCTATCTCAGGTCCTACCACTTTCTTTTGCAATACCTCATACCTCCAGGCTTAGGGTTCTGTACTGTCCTCATTTCAAACTTTCTCACCTTTTACATTGTAATAAATACGTTCCACATTGTAACTGAAAACTAAAATATTATATTAAGAATACCTAATGAATATAAATAACACTTAGCAAAATAAACTAATAAGACAAAATAGCTACTCTCCATTGAAAGATTGAATAAGTACAATTTATAGATGAGAAAATAAAGATGGAGACTTGTCACTATTGGTATTTCATGGTGGGTAATGGTGAATGATAATTATTTGGTGAAGAAAAGAGAAAAACATTTCATGTCCAAGACTTAACCAGGTCTAAGTCAAAAGAACTAGTAGACACTCTTCTTGTTCTTCGGCCAAGACAAAATAGCTGAGACTAGACTTACCCTCTCACCTGATACAGCTAAAAAACTAAACAAAAATTATGCAACAATATTTTTCAGACACTGGACATCAGGAAGGATAGGATATGAACAAGTGAGCCTTGCAGCTGGTCCCAGTTTATTGCGTAGAGTGATTTCTATTCCATAACACAGGAAGAGGAAACCCAAGAAGAGTCTGGCTGACTCCTTGCATTGAGGAGGCTGAGTTAGACATGCAAGGATGATCAGTCAGCTAAAAATGGCAGGACACAGTACAGGAGAGGAGAGGGCTACACACAGATAGGGCTCTGGAGGTCTAGAGGTTCCCTCCCATGGCTTCAGCTGAGAACTGGTCAGTGGGTTAGTCATCAGCTGGCTCTAAAAACACACACTTGAAGCATGCCCTGCGTCTCCACAGGGAGTGCCAATTTCTTTCATCTGCATTTAGATAATCTAACCCTTTTTATTTTCCTATTGAGTTGACATGGTTATGAATGTTTTCTTTTATTACCAGCTTATATATTTTATATTTTTTATAAATATACTTTATATTTATGCTAGCTTTCAGAAGATACCTCCAACAACCTGGGAGCCATCACTGAGTCTCTGGAAACAGGAAAATTAGACCTGATCTTTTTACATCACTGCTGCACAGAGAATAGAATATATGTAGAATATATGGGCAGGCCATCCACCCAAAGCCATACATTTTTCTCATTTAACAAAATTATGTATCCTCATATACAAAATTAAAATTAGCATATGTACATCACTTTATTACTATATTTTTAAAATAGCATTACTCTGTATATTTACTATTTAGTAACTCATAAATAAAAAGTAAAGGCATAAGTGTTTTTTTAATTTAATGACAATTATATTGAATAATCATAAATAAAGAAAAAGATCATAGAAAGAACAATAAAGTGAGATTTGTAAAGTTGACTTCTAATAACAGTTTTGCCAATTTATATCATCTGTGTAAGTCATAAATTCTTTTTTTCAATTTTCTCATTTGTAAAAATAAGCAGTTTAGAATAATCTCCAAGATTCTCCTGCTTTATAATCCCATGAATTTTAAAATATCTGAAATAATTTCACAGAGACTAACTGGTATGGACTTGGGGTATTCGATGTTTAAATACTTTCACAAAATGATTTATTCATTTTAAAAATTGTTTTCTTATTATTTTGGTCTTTTCTTTGAGAAAGTTTGTTAGATTAATGCAAAGCCTTATAACAGTAACAAAAAATGTCTACAGCTACTTTCAAATTCAGACACTGATCTTAAGAAAAAATAAGTTAAAATAGTTTGGGACATTTTAAAAAGTTATCATTTATTTTTGACTTTTTTAAAACTTCTGAGTTGTTAGATTTTCTGGAAATTATATCAGTCAATTTTGTAAACATTAAAAAGAAAACTTTTTTTTTTTTTTTTAATGAGACAGTCATGCTTCCCCTAGGAGGTAATCTCGGAAGGCTTCTACTCTTGTGGAATTATTAATTCAAAGAGATCTGTGTAATTTTGTGATAAGCATCCTTCCTCTATATTTCATGTTTTAATCATGATGCAGCTTTTATATTTTAGTAATTATTCAGACAATTTCTAATGACAGAATCATAGGTTTGTATAATCTAGGGATAAATAAAAGGGGCCATGGGTTAGCCTATTTACCCCCTATCAGGAAAATATTCAGATGTGTTCTGCCAGTTTAAAATGTATGCAGGCAACAAGGCTTGCTTGGTAAACTCTTCTATCCTATGCAACCCATGAAAGTTCCAGCACGGAGGTTTAAAGCATTCCTTGATCACAATAGTCCATTTGCCATGCAATTATATGTATATAAGTAATAATTGATTCTCTTAGAATCTATCCTATCATCTTTGTCTCATCCTCTTTAAACATCTTGAATCTGAGTCAAAATTAGAAAGCCATGAGATAGATTCTCACGTGAGGTAGAAGTGTCTTCTCAATAAAAAAATACAAATCCATCTGACTTTGGGGAATATTTTTAGTTTTGTTTTAGGTTTGCTCTTTTTTTAAGAGATCCATACTATATTCTCATAATTTCTATTTTATTCTTTCATAATTAGCTATTTCTTCCCTTAAATTCCTTCCCATTTTCAATTTCCTTCCTAAAATGTCAACTTAAAAAGGTAAACATAGAGTAAAAGGATGAGACAATCTATGTCTGGGGCCTAGACTTTTCATCCATTTATATCTGGAGGGCAGATCTCTCAGGGCAGAGGTACTGACCTTGAGTGGGACCTTAACAGTTTTCTATTTCCTTCCACTGTGGCATGCCTACTCTTGACATCACTGCTGGTACCCAGGCCAGCAGGGTTTATTTTTAGGCCTGAAGTTGGCAGGGAAGTATACTGGGAAGGCATATTATCAACATTCTAAGGGATACTGTTGAAAAAAGCAATACTGTACAGAGCAATTAGGTATTTATTTTGGCCTATGTACATCCATCTAGCAAACAGCGTTGCTTAAAAGTGGGAACATAAGACAAACTGTACCACTAAATGGGTAAGAACATACATTTTGTGTGATAAGCCTGATTTCAAGTGACTCTTGTCACTTTCTGGCTTTCTGAATTCAAGCAAGACATTAAATATCTTGGTTTTTCATTTATAAAATGAGTGTATCAATTATATCTATTTCACTGGGCACTTGAGAAAGGTACATAAGATAAGGTATATATAGAGAGGGTACCATTAAAATGTGTATACATTTTAAGAAAGAAAAAAATTGTATTAAAATTGTAATACTCAATATATACTGATACAAAAGATGAATACAAGTCACATTTGACTTCTGCAATTACAAGAGATGCTCAGCATAGTTTTTATACAGTTTTTTCCTTTCTTAAAATGTGTATACATTTCTTTTGGCACCCTCTGTATACATTTTAATGTAATATTTAGCATAAATTCTCAGTAAATGTTAGCTATCATGGTTATTATTATTATTGTTATCATCATAATTATTAATAGGTATATTATATTATTATTAAAAACAGATATATTATAGAGTTCATGATCAGAGATCATGTCCCCAATAGTGAACAGGACACAGAGTCTGAACATAGTATATGCTTCACAAATATATATTTAATGGAAATAAACTATGTTCTAATCACTATTTATTAAATTATTATTATGGAAATTCCACTCCATATTCCAAATAACAAACTTACTAATGAGCCTTTAATGTCCAATTTATGAATAATTTGTAGATTATTTATGCTATTTTCATGTTTTCTTAATATTTTGATAGAATATCAATGTTAAAAAAGTAATGCAGATATTAATATGCATATGTCATTTCAATCACAGGATTTTTTATAAAATGAATGAATGGTACAGGGAATGTAAATTAGATGCTGCTCCATTTTAGGAAGATACAATAGCATTAAAAAGCAAGAAATTAAAAATAGATAAAAAGAAATATTTCTCTGCATAAAGCCAAGTTAGTCCATGGAACTACTTCTCAAAGGAGATTATTGAAGCAAATAGTTTAGCATAATTCTAAAAAGGATTAGGCATAATGAAGCAAAATTTTGAAAGCAGTTTGCAAATGTATGCCTATGGATTTTCAAGGGGAAATGAGATTTGCCCATGGACATGTGCACTCTGGCAGAGAAACTGGAGGTGAAAAATTAAGGGTTCGTTTCAAAAGCTAAGTTGGTCTTGCCTTTGTGAATTGTCTTCCATGAGTTAAATATTCATTAAATTTAGTACTAAAAACACATTGAGGCCTTTGTAGACTGAGAGAGAAAATTATCATGAGTTTGTAATCAAAGAACCAGAAATTTCAAGTAACTACAATAAATTCTAATCTATTTTGGAAAGATTTTTAAAATGGCAAGCAAACAAGTCAACGCCTCTATGGTACACAAAGGGTCATTCTAATCAGGGCAGTTGTTCAGCGCTCAGCATCTTCTATAAGACAGCCGACTCTGCAGTGATGGTTGATATCCCTAACCATGCTAGAAATACTGGCATGTTGGGATGCTTAGTATGTGCTGGACATTGTAGTATGCACTTTACATAAATGTTCTTATTAACCCTCTACAACCCTAAGAGGCAACTTTAGTGCTTTTTTTAATTTAGCTTTTATTTTTTTAACCAAATGCAGAAGCTGGAATTTAAAGTCATATTATCTAATCTCACCCAGCTGGTAGAGAAAAAGCCAGAATAAAACTGAGTAGTCTGACCTCAGACTATTCATTTTATGATTTTGAGTTCCTATCTGAGTAATCATCACAGGATGATTATCCTTTGGTATAGTTTTACTCTTAATTACCTCATTTTTAATTATTTTTGAAAGAGTATGAATCCTTTTGTGCGTTACAAATTAACCAATATACAAACTTTCTAAGCACATGTGAGTTTAATATATAATGAGAACAAAAAGTCTAAATATAAGATTGTTTCGGAATAAGAACCTCAATGGCATGATCACACTGCCCATTTTCTTGCCAGTATATAATTTCATGCTTCCCAGCACTGACAGAAGAGCAAAGGTCAAGAAATGACCAGAGAGTGTGGACTTGGTGATCACCTTCTTATTGCCACTATTAAATTTGCAAAAGGAAAATAAAACACTCTTTGCAAAGGCCATCCCCTTTGTCATGTTATTGTGATGTCCTCCTCGGCACAAGGAAATCAGATGGATAATTAGGGAATAACGACAATAGTAAGTGCCTGTCACTGGGCACTGGCTATGTGCCAGGTGTATTATGTACACAAACTCAGATCTTCATAATTATTTTAAGTACATATTTTAATATCCTAATTTTTAAATATTTCAAGTTAAGTAATTTAAATTTATACAGCTGGGGCAGGTGGTCTGGGCTGAAAATTAAACCAGGCTTGTGGGACTTAAAACTAAATGTCTACAATTATCCCAAACTGCTTCTTATGTGCCATTTATAGGTTTTCTGCTTCTAAACTGATACTGTGTAGACAGATGAAAATAACTATGCTAATTTAAGTACAAGAGCCAACAAGAACATACTAAGAGCAAAATATAAGCTTCACAATGCCAAACCTATTTTATTATCATCATTAATGCTTAATGAAATATTAATTAAGCATTGATATGAATATTAAGAATTAATAACATATTAAGCAAGATGAGTTCACATTGAGTTTTCCATTACTCCAGCAACAGCCACAAGGCAGGTGACAAAAACCATGATCATATGATAAACTCCAAAAAAAAATGAACAATTCATATGTGATCATACCAAGTTAGTTCAAGAGCACAGCCCAGACATAAACTTTGGGTATCCATACTTGAAATTCAATGATGGAGATAACCCCGATTTGTGATTCTTTTGTAAAATAGGTTAATGGAACTTGAGGCAACACTAGTGAACAATTTAAATATGGGGCTTAGGCCTAGTAAATCTTGGTGCTACCTTTGGCTCTGCTGTTTTCTATCTGTATGACGATGAGGAAATCATTTTCTCTCTCTGAGACTGTTTCCTCATCTGTAAATAGGAAGTGAATAACAGCTATGAAACAGAACTGTTTTGCAGACGAATTATAAGGCATCCTTACATTGTTTTCAGCAATACATAAATATTTCATTGATAGTTTCTCTGATCCCAAATATAGAACAAACCTTTTTTTGGTAGAAAATGAACAAAGACTTTCAATAATTTGGGTTAATATTAGGTGCAAGATAGTTTAAAAAGTTAGCCTTTTAAAGTATGAATTGTTTCTTAAGTCTTACAATCTTTTCACTACATTGTTTTCCATCTCTCTTCTGGCTTCCATCAATTTTGATTAATTGAAAACATTTTTTTTCTAATTGTTACCCTTAGGAAAACAATCTGTTGTATCAAAGCCAATGTTCTTTATTCTGTAGATTTGACCGAGTGTCAAGCTTCCGTCTGGATTCAAAATGCAGCATAAAGGCTTTCAGGTGGTGTTCACACCATAGCTTCCCTGGCTACATATTTACTCTGTTCTGCTGACAAGAGCAGAAAATAGATTTTAATCATAGAGCTAATAGATATAACAACGAGGTTACATGGAAAGTAGATTGATATAGTAACTAAGGGTTATTTAGTCTCAGCCTTGTGACATATCATCAAACTGGAAGAGGCTGACAGCCACAGATTATCCTGACTTCCCCCCCTCCTGTATTTTCTCTAACCTTTGTCCCAGATCCACTGGTTCATCATGGCGTGCCTGGGAAGTGCAATTCCAATACGCCACTTTACTGTGTAAAAACCTTCACCATCTCCCCAGGTCTATTAGAAGAAAAGCAGTCCAGATTCTTTAGCATAAGTCAAGTCCCTTATGACCTGGCCCTAAAATACCCTCTTCTCCTACCATTATCAATTATATAACTTTATGGAGGCTAAATTTGAATGCCTGTGTGGCCAGAGTTTGACTGTTATTTGCTCTTTTTTCCTTATACTCCTATGTGATAATCCCCTCTCTGCTTGTATATTAATATTCTCTCTCATCTTCTAAGCAGAGCTTAAGTATCACTTCCTTCAAGGAGAGTCCACTGACAGGAACGTCTCCTTTCCCAGAATACAAGTGATTCTTCATTTGTAATATTTATCACATTATACCTTGGATTGTAGCTATATGTGGGCAGCCTTATACTCTGTTCTAGATTATGAATTTCTTGGAAGCTGAACTTTCCTTTATGTATATCTGCAGCCCCCTCAGTGCCAAATACAGTAGCTGACCCATGGTGATTATGTATTAACTGTTTACTCATTATGCACTTATACATGCTATAAAAAATACCTAAAATAAGACGACAGTACTTCTTTCGGGGAGCAAACACTAGTTTCCATTGTAAAGAGGTAAGAGAAAACAAAATGAAGCGTTTGCTCTTTATGGTCTTTAGATTTATTCAGGCATTTGAACACAAATGCTTTTTCCAATAGTGGCATGATAAATCCCAGAGCCAGAGTAGCATATGCCGGCTGCAGAGGAGTTATGCTTTTCCTAAGCCATTTATTCTATCATCCTGTGCAGGCTTCATTGATGTTCAACAACATTCTTTTCAACAAAAACTAACAATACGTGAGCTGTAGGAGGTTGAAGTTAAATCCCATCCATCCTAGATTTTTTTCAGTTCTCCATTTTACTTAAAGAAAATTCAGTGGAAGAGATGTTGCTTATACTTTTGAAGGTTGAAAACATCACCATTGTAGCAAATAACATATAACAGTGAACTGCTATTATGTCACTTTGAAGGAAATCTGGAGTTTTTAGCTGATAAAAAGTGTGATTTGCCTTTTAGTATTTGTTTTTATTTTTTGCTTTTACACATCTTTATGGTAGCTTTACTTTGAAATATAAATTTCTCAAAAACATCTGAGACACTTTTAGTTAAAAGGTCAATTACAGGGTGTAATGTCACGGTGGAAAAAATCACCAGAATATTTACCAGAAGACTAGCAAATGCTGTCTCCTCTATCATTTAACCAACCTTAAAATGGTAAAACAAGAGACTGTCCTTAGATTATTTCTAAGGTGTTTATACTTAAACAAAACCAATTCTGTGACAACAATTTCTGAATCCCTATAAAAATATATGACCACTCAATTAGGAATAAATAAAAATTAAAACAATGTTTTAAGAATTTTTACTACCTGGGATGATTAAAGGGGCTTTTTGCACATCATGCTATCCTCAAAATAACCCTGTGGGGTAAATTCATCAGTATCCCATTTTACAGATTAGAAAACAGAAGCACAGTCTAATTTATCCAGGCTCCTATTTGGGCAAGTATTAGAATGCATAGTCTGGCTCCAGAGTCAAAAGTGATCCAAACCTTTGCTACTCAAAGTGTAGTCAACAACTGAGAAGCATCAATGTCTTCCTGGAAGCTCATTAGAATTAAAGAATCTCTACCTCTGCCCCCTAGACTTACTTCCCAGGTAATTCATAAGTATATTAAAGTTTGAGATGTACTCATCTAAAGCGACATATTCCCTCACTCTGCTCTTCTATGCTACATTGCCTTCTAATCGAATAACATTCAAAGAATGCACACCAGAAATAGTTTGGCATTGAAATTACATGTTCCCCCATACTCAAGATAGCTTTGTACTTCATTAATTAATGGGGACAAATCACAATGAAAGTAATTTTAAGACTCTAGTCAGTACTAGTTGGAGAGTGGTATTTTTTCATTTTGTTGTGATTAGAGGTGTCCTCAGTAATTCAATTAAAAATCAAGATTCCATTCATTGATAGAGAAAACACCATACTGTTTCCTGCATGAGTCAGCTCAAAGAAGGCACATATTGTTTTTCATAAGATAGGATACATTTTAAACAAGGAATAAGGAAAAAAAATTTCGCTTTTCTGCATTTACATTAAAATGTTTCCCTTTTCAGTGCAATATTAAAAATAAAATGCACACACCCAATATGCTATTATTAAACAACTACTAAAAACTGTATTTAGTATATGATCTCACTTCTTCAAAAATACCTATACCCTTGCAAAAATCTGATGGTTTATTTCATTAAAGGGAATAGTATTTTAATCATGTGAATGCATTTCTTCAGACAACCTATCATCATTACTTCAGTAGCAAGTTAAAATAAACTTACCGATAGTACACCAGAAATATCTCCATATAGGAGATTTATATACTAGATTCTATTAAATTTCCTCTGAGAACTTAAAATCAATGTGTATACTTGGCATCTTCAAAAAGAGGATCATTTCAATTAGTAGAGGCCTGTCTCTAAAATAGCTGCTCTGCAAAGCATTAAGTCAATCTAAATCTCTGACAAACCATTTTAGTTTTTATATATGTTTTATGAAGTTTATTTTCTAATTAGGTAACTTGTATTGAAATTCTCAGATTAAATTCATCTCTGCCAAATATTCTAGAATAAATTATTCATAACTTTAACACATCTATTTATATCTATCTTTATATGATTATCACTATATATAATATTTATAGTTACATAATTTTTCATTGTCTCAAAATTAGTTACACTTTTCAACATTTTCCAGAGGAAATATGCCTAATGAACAAATTAGAACAAGCACAATATTTTTCACTAAAAATTGCTAATAGCCTTGAATTAAATACATTAACAAATCTGAAATATGTGGAATTTTATGTTGTAAGAGAGAGGTGTTCAAGACCGAATACATAAAAATTATCTATTCAAATATTCAGGTGTCCAGAGGTCACAAGTCCAAGCAATAGCTTTAAATATCTTTGATGTGTTTTGCTGATCTTGTGTATTTCAGCATGGAAGCTGCACAAATAGATGGGAAGCATAATCTAAATACATAAATATAAAGCATTCAAAAGATGAAAAAGAGTATCTCATTGTACTTTAAAAGAAAAATGAGGTTCAACTTCATGTTTTTTTTTTAAAGATGTTCTTGACTATATGATTGGGGCGTTAATGGCTGGTGTAAGAATGTTGCCATTACCTTTAACCATGAACTTGTGTGGCCTTCCCCTCTATTTCTTACCAAAGTTCTCTATTTCTAAATATCATCATCTTAAAAACAATATTGACAAAACTTAAATCCATCCCCTAAATCATCTATGGATTTTTGAATGACCCAAGGCTGTTGAAATGGACAATCATTAATATGGATGAATTAGTTAAAATAAAAAAAGATAAAGAGCCCAATTTAAAAGAATGGGTTAGAGATACGAACAGGCAATTCATATGCAAATGTGCACACACACACACACACACACACACACACACACACACACACACACACACAAATATGACTGACTCAGCCATAAAAAAGAGTGAAATCTTAACCATTTGCAACAACATGGATGGACTTAGAGGGCATTATGCTAAGTGAATAAGTCAGGGAAAGA
>NW_017731506.1:2528580-2564756 GCF_001890085.2 Hipposideros armiger
GCACTGATACATGCAAAAGACATTTCACTTAACAGAAAAAGCTATCAAATAGAATGATTCCACTGCTACTAAAAAGTTACTATTTATACTTATATATATTTTATATATATATATATATATATATATATATATATATATATATATATATATATACTTGATTATGCTTTTAAAAATTCTTGAAAAAAAGCACAAGAAATTTAAAAGTGCTTGTATCTGGAGAGTGGGACTGCTGGTGTCAGATAGAAAGGGCCTTTGTTTCTTACTCAATACCTCTGTATTGCCTAATTTAATCTTATTTTTTTTAAACAACCATGCATTTGGAGTATAAGAAAACATAAAATAATGATAAATTACAAAAAAGTCATGTCCACATATCAACCCATGTCCCTGTCTCCCTTATAAATCCATCAATGACACTGCAGTGCCATGAAGATAAAAAACCTTGGAAATCAGTAAGAAAAGATGAATAATTCAATAGAAACTAAAGGGAACAATGAACAGGAATAGACAGTTACTGAAATTAAAATAGAAATGCATAATAAATGCAAATATATTTACAATCACTCTCCTGTTCTAAAATGAAATAAAACAAGAGCAGTCAGCCTTGGCATGGTCTGAAAGGCACTTTCATAGCCACCTGTGCAGGACCACTGTCACAGATTCATCAAAATTCATTGCAACTGGTTATTGCCCATACATTGTGGATTTTTTGTAATCATAGAACATAATTTTGTTTTATTTTTGTTTTTATTTCTGTCAGCCCTGGTACCTCCTATAGATATAGCTGCTACACAGTAGAATAGTTAATAAATTATATTGAATAGGTAAATGAGTGTCATATTTCAAATTGCACAGATAACTGGCAAAAAGAAAAGGCATGCTTCTCTTAGAGAATGTGATTGACAGCTAAAATAGCCACAGTCCTTTCAGATTCTCATGTACTTCGTGTTTTAGGAAGTCAAAAGTTACTGATCCTTGCTTGGTGTTCCAAGAGTTCTTATTTCATAGATATAATAATTAAATATTTGTATTATGATGTGTACATTTTTTTCTCCATTAGGTTATGAGGTCATTAAAAGGCTAGATTTTACTCATTTTTATATCCTTAGTGTCTAGTAATAAAACTACCAAACAGACTCATTTATATTTGCTAAGTCAAAATGAATTGTACAAAACCTCTTTTTAGTAAAGGGGATGGCAAAAGTATGAATCAAATGTTATTTAACTCAATGGATCAACAGTATATTAACTTTAGATCAAAGTTATAATATAGTCATATGTATTATGTGTATGTATATTTATGGTATTTTAGGTATTGCACTTAAGGTGTAGTACTGAAGGTACACTAATTATATATTCAATCTGCAATGTTTCATATATCTATTTATCCCCATTTTATGAATCTTAGAGCATTTTTTACTTTTATAATGATTAGAAGTTTATAGCTTCTGGGTCTTTAATAATTAACATAATATTGGTGAGAACTATTATTTATTTAATGACAAATTCTTAATATCATCAACTTCAATTTTATATTGGTCTGTGGTAGAGTGAGTTCTTTTGCTAATTCATTTCATAATTTGGCTTCAAGGAATCTATCAAACCAAAAAGAGAGCGTTAGTGGACCCAAAAATAACAATACATATTTATGTAGCTATTATTAGAAGACAGAGTTTTTTCTACCTACTTCACACCTACAATTATATCACCTTCATTTTACAAATGTTGAAACTGAGTCACAAAGAGCTTTAGTAACTAGACAAAGTTCATAGACCTAGAAATTGGTAGAATCCAAATTTGAATTTAAGCAGTTTGGCTCCAGAGAACATACTCTTAACCACAGCACAAGATTTTCTCCTGAAACACCTAAATAGTAAAGAGTTCTTATGATGGCAGAAATACGTGGGCATTATATAATGTTCTAAGTTTGCAACATGAGGTGTGCCATTGCATATATATGTGTGTGTAAGTATATATGCATATACATGCATGTATGTATATATATATACTGGGGGGGCCAAAAATGTATACACACTTTAAGAGATGTTACCTATGTATTACTTTTCAAAGTTGAACTGAATTATGTAGCAATGTATAGTATGACATTTGCTCAAAAGATGGCATTAATCAAATGAATGCTAGCATCATTCATTTACTGTATTACAATTTTAATATAGTTTTTTTCCCTTCTTAAAATGTGTATACATTTTTTTTGGTACTCTCTGATATATATATATATATATATATATATATATACATACACACATACATAAACACAAATGTATATGACTAGGATTTCTATACACACACGCGCGCGCGCGCGCGAGAGAGAGAGAGAGAGAGAGAGAGAGAGAGAGAGAGAGAGAGAGAGAGAGAGAGGAAGGAGACAGGAGGGAAGGGAAGAGAGAATGCTGCTATAATAATTTGTTGTATGCCATTGTACTTTAAGAGAGACATTCATTAGTTTTGTACTTTAGGAGAGCAAACAGCTCTGTTCCAGGCCAAAGAATGACTGACCTGCTTACCTAGTTAACCTCATAAAGTTTTCAAATGTATCATGTACATATTTATGAATTTTTACGATAAGTACTCAGATGTACTAAAATTGCATCTTCCTTTATTTTCCTTTTCCCGTTCTGTTGCATCAGAAAATAGAAAGTAAGTTTTCGGTGGCTGTAGTCATTAACTATTTAAATTAGATCAGTTCAAGGTTTTTCCTTCCCTGACTTCTTCCTAGGGTGATATTTAAATTCTAGAACCCTATGCACTGACAAGGATTGTGGTGGAGAGGATTTGGGAAGAGGGGGTAAATTCTTCTGTTGTGCTATTTTAAAGAGCCATTGATAGGATTAATTTAGAGAAAGTATTTATTTAGATAAAGTATGCAAAACACAAGTATTGTGCCTGATGCATAAGAGATGCCCCTTAAAGAGAAACACTTTATCTTTTTATTTAACTTCAGTTGTTATTAATTAATATCTAGAAAGAATTTTAAAAAAGATTCCTTTCTATTTTCCTGATACCACACTTGTATGGGTTGCTCCACCATTATGCTCTGACTTTCTGAAAATTCTCAGAATGAACCTTTTGACCTTCCTTCCTGTCCCTGACTCATTTCTCCTAAGAGGAAGGACTTCCTGACCAGGGTGACTGTTAGGAGTCTCACTTCCATTAGTGCATGACTGTGGGTTGAACAGAGTCACTGAGATTGAGCTGACTTCTTGGAAAAGGCTCCTCCTTTAGGTTTCTGTCACCTCCCCTACTGGTTCCCTCAAGGATCACAGTCAAGACACTTCTCTGCTTCCCAACTCCTCTGCTTGTAACCAGGCAGGTTCTCCCTCCCTTGGAGAGAATCACATCTTTCTGAAAAGGTAAGATCAATTCAAGGTGGAAAAGGGTTCCAAAAGCATTATCCAATCCCTCTTTACCAGTAATAATTATAACATGTTTAGCTCCGAGATCCTCATTTGGGCTCCTTGTCTGTTGAGGAGGAATGATTTATTATGACCCCAAATCCTCCACTGTATTATGAGTTTATTATTATTGTTGTCATTACTAATATTGTGTCCTCATGATAATCCAGGAAATTAATTACTTACTAAAAAATTAGAAGGGAATACAGAATGAGAAAGGAGTATACCTGAGAAACACTAAAATATATTTTATTTATTTCTGCTAAAAATGCTAAGGGGTATTTCCTGTGAGAAGATGAAGCACATTTTCTAATTCTCTTTTGTGATAAAGTTCAAGGTAAGTCAAGCTGTTCCTATCTAAAATTCCTACAAGGGGAATTTATAGCCTCACCAGTTTATCCTGAGAACAGATTTCAGATAAACTCCCAGGCATAGCAACCAAAGAAGAGAAAGAAAATGCTGGTTGGGAAAATAGATATCAGAAGCTCACAGAAAGGAATGGAGCTGTCAAAATGATGGCGGGCAGTAGTCACAAAGGGTCACCAAGGCCAAGGATGAGTGTGGGGCATACAAGGAAAGAATCAGACCCTCTAGAAACCAGAAAAGGGGGAATGTCAGCAACTCTCCTTGGAAGGAGAGGGGATAAGTTAGAGACTAAACACTATGGGAAAACCACATTGGTGCAGGGTGTTGGGAAAGGAGGAAAGGTATCCAGAGACCTAAAATTAGATGCTTGTGTGATGTTCACAAGCTTCATCTGTATGTAGGTCACCATTTTCTCATTTTTAAAACATGAGGAGGTAGACTCGATTATTTCTCAGGTTTTATCCAGCTCTGGCATTCTACAATTCTATGAAGAATTTGGTACTTTTGAATCTAAGTGGTTACCTTTGGCAATAGAGTGAAAGAGAGCCTTTAAATCTAAATAATCTACTGGGGTAAAATTAAGTGAGAGCTGAAAGTACACCAATGTGGCTCCTAAAATTTTCTCTCCTTGTGACAAACAATGGCAGTGAGCTCAGGGGATCTCTGTGAGTTGGGAAGTAGTTAAAAAAAAAGGAGAAAGGTCCAAAGCCATAAAATAAAATAAGAGGAATGAAACAGAGCTCATGTGGTTTTATAAAATAATCCACATGCTTTTCAAATTTTTTTTACTAAAAGGGAATCTAGACATCTATTTAGAGTGCACTGAAAAAAAAGTGGGGCTCTGGAGAATGGAGGTACCATAGTCATTAATTAACATAACAGTACTAGTGAAAATTGGTATGAGCTCCTGAAGCAACTATGAATAATGAGAAAGCGTTCAGTGTTCAGAAGCAGCCAGGTTATTTCTAAGGTGAAATTTTAACTCCCTTGAAAGTCTCAGATTCTCCAAAAACTTTTACCAGATCACATAGAATAACAACAACAAAAAGTCTTCCACTCTAACTCAAGTTTCTCCTAGGAAAGGTGAGAGGTGGAATACATTTTCACTTTCTGTAAGGTGACAAGATTGTTCAATGGAAATAACAAGAGATGCCTATCAGAAGTTCTGCCAAGAATATTTACAGATTGAGCAGTTTGCCCTAAATATAAAGTAAAATAAAATAGCTTCTTGAGTTTCTCTAAACAACAAAGAAAGCTCATGATTGGGCATGCCCTTGCTTTCTGCAAACCCCTAACTTTATCTTTAGACCCCAAAGCAGTTCTATATTAAAATTTGAAAGCGCTTATGTTAGTATTGTAAGCTGAGACTCCGGACTGTGAGAGCTAAGAGATACACCTGTTGGTTATCCCCATCTGCCAAAATGCAAATTCTTGTTTGTACCTTTCTCTGGCACATACCATTTAATTCTGCAACACACACACACACACACACACACACACACACACACACACACACACACATACACAGAATAAAACCACAAAATGCTGCATATCTGCTTCCTTTCTGGGCATGGGATTCCAAGCCTCTCTAGCTAAAAAGCGTTCAATTGTTACTTGCTTATGTATGAATTACAAAGCTACACATTGTAATTGCTCAGTAATTAAGTGACAGGGACACAAACATACCTTTAGCCTGGATGAGCCACTCCACTTGGTTGCATCAATCCATCTTGTATCATCCCTACTGATGATCAGGCAGGGCTCAGAGGCCCATCTACATTTATTTTTAAATGCATTCCTTGCTCAGAATTTTTAATTTATTTTGAAACAGGCCATTATTTTAACTTGACTAAGGGGGTAAGGTGTTTTTTACGGTTAGTAGTTCTGAGCCAATTACCGACATTCACAAGCATGCTCATTTACCAGAGATAATTATATGTGATTTTCTCCTTTAATGAAAGATAAATAATTTGGCAATCTTGTTTCACATATTTTTTTTTATTTCAATACAATTCATTGTTTGGTGGGGTGTCCTTTATTCTTGCACTAGTTAGTGTACAAAATGAAAGAGTTTTCTTTAGATCGATTGTGCTGCTTTCCTATAAGGCACTGCTCTTCATCCCAGGTTTGTAAAAGACCATTAAAGGCTGATATTCCATTAGGTTCTGCTCATAATGATGGAGCTCTTTGTTTACCCCTGACATAATTTGCTGTGGTGACAAAGCTTCATCAAATTGGGACAAAAGGAATAGTAAATGCATTTCTGGGAATCTAAGTAGAATGGACAAGCTTTGACCAGCTCTAACTTTCATTATATAAATATTTATCTGAATTAATGCAAGAGCCATGTTCCCAGGCCTCGGTTTGGAAGAGCAATGATTTTTTTTTGTTTTATTATATGAGATGGCACATAGGTGTGTATTTGATATTTTAAAGGTAAAGCCCATATATGAAAATGCGGGAATATGGGGCTCTACATTTCTTATAGTCCCTATCATAAACTCCCAATTAAATTTGGATCCAGACTAGATTTTCCAAGCTAAAGAAACATCTGTATTGTCTCAAGAGATAAAGGCTGAACTGAAAGATAGAAATAAGTCTATCTCTCTATACCAGTGCTGCCCAAAAGAATTTACCATGATAGAAATAGTCTCGATCTGCACCGTCCAATATGGTGGCCTTTAACCTCTTTGCGGCTACTGAGTGCATGTATGGCTAGCGTTACCAAACAACTGATTTTTTAATGTTGCATAATTTTGATGTATATTAATTTAAATGTAAATAGCCATATGTGGCTAGTGGCTCCTGTACTGCATGGCGCAGCTCTATACTAATCCACAGGGTAGGAGCGAGTCTACCAGTTTGCCCAACTCCAAGGGACATTAGGTACCTTGCATTCTAGGCACACTGGTCCTGAGGTTGTGATTGCACAATCGGCAGCTCCGCATGCTGCTCTGTGGAACAGTTGCGTACTTCAATTGAAAGGAAGATGTCTCATTTTCCTCCTCCATCAGGAAATCGGGACCAAATTAATTTGGCAGACAGCCAACACCTCGGGAACTGTTTATACCTTCCCACCTCACTACACTAGGAAACCCAAGTTATGCGTGGAACTCTTCACTATTACTGCATCACTTCCTTATGCCATCTCTTCCTTTAAGTATGTGTTTAAATCACACTTTGACTGTATTGGAGTTCCTAAGTGTAGGGTAGGAGGAAGGAGTGCTTCCCCAGCAATCGGTTCTATTTCAAAGACAGAGATATTTGCAAAATGCAAACTGTGCTCATATCCAATTTCATAATCACATCTTTACTTGGATGTCTATGAGGCATGTCAGAATGCCTATTCTGACATGATATAATACACAAATTATAATATGATAGACTACTTTATTTCTCCTCAGACCCATTCTTCTTCTAGTCTTCGCCATCTCAGCCTATGTCACCTCCATCCACCTAGTTGCACAGGCTCAAAACAAGGTTGGTTTTTCTCTCCGTCTTCTCTCCACTCACATTCTATATCTAATCCATCAACAAGTCTTATTCACTCTACCTTCACGATCTGTATCGAATCTGGTCCTCCTTGACAAACTCCTATTGTCTCTTGCCTGATTTATTAAAGCAGCCTTCTTATTCTCTTCATCTATCCTTATCCTCCTGTGCTCACCATAATCTCTTAACCAAATTTTTGGTGGGAAGACACTAATAAGTACTCCAGGTAAGGCCTCCAGATCTAAACCCTGGCTACCTTTCTTAACTCATATCAACTTATGTCCTATCATGGTACCTCTTCCACAGCCTTCTTGCCATTCCTCAAACACACTAAGCTTATACCTTCCTTGCAGCCTTTCACTCACTCTTTACAGACTAGAACATTCTCCCCTACATCATCCCATAGCTCACTCCCTAACTTTGGTTTACTGATCACCATCCCCTATTGTGTATCCTCTTACTCTACTTATTCTTCCTCATAGCATATGTTATTACATGAAATTATATAATTTCATTATTTTTATTGGCTTTTCCTATGAGAATGTATGTGCCCATGAAGTCAAAGATCTCATATGTCTTATATACAAATCTCATCTCAGTACATAGAAGAGTACTCAGCATTTAAGGTGGTCAAATATTTGTTAAATACATTAATAAAAGTTGATGATGTTACTCATACAAACACATACACATACAAATACAGATACATGCAGAGACATACATGCCACATAAAGAGATGCAGGCTCATATACCTTAAAGGTTTCAGCAGCTTCTCCTTGTTTTGTGATAAAGAAAAAAGATCTTTAACGTGGGTAACAAGATTTTGCACAATAAGACTTCTACCTCTCTCCCAGCATCATCTCAAACCACACTCCCCCCTCAGCCTCTTCACTCTAGCCACATCAACCTTTCCATCCCTTATACTCAACATATTTCTTCACGTTAAAATAGTTTGGGTATATCCAGTGCTTTGAAGGCTCCTTTCTTTCCTCTTGTCCAACTTAATTCCCACTGATCATTCATATATTACAACAAGAATCCTTTCCACATGGAAACATTTGCTAAACTCCCTAAATAGGTCAAGTCTTCCCATTTAAGCTTGAGACTCCCATAAATGAATAAATGGATGAATGAAATGAAATGTCAATGATGTTGCTAATGATTATTGAGCCTCTGAGCACATCTGAGTATTGAAACTTTATATTTACTTGCTGCTGTGGTTATTTCAAAGTAATTAAAACTCACGTGCAGTTTCACGTTATTCACATTCCCCCAACTGCAAGGGATATAGCCAGGGAGATGGAACAGACCAGCAGGCTTTGCAGCTTTCCATCACCATAATGGTGACACAGATAAAGTTGACATTGCAGAAGTTACCAGAGCTTGTATTTACTTACTGATATTTACTGTGTTCCCCCAGGACAGCCAGTAACATCATTTACTTCAGATAAGGTAGGTTTGACAATGCGCCGAACATTAAAAGGAAAAGAGCCTGGGTAAAATGAAAACAACACTATGTCCTGGTGAGAGGAAGAGACAGATGGGCTATATATAAATATGAATTCATTAAACATCAGGAAACGACGACAACAAGGATTGGCATGGTGTATACTATGTCATTTTCATGAGCACATTTTCTAAATATCATTTACAAAACAAATACAAGTGAGAAGGTTATAAGAAAAAAGTATATAAAGGTATATACTGAAATGCGAGCATCTAGAAGATTTCCTGGAGTACCAATTAGTTAAATAGGTGCTTGTTCACTCATTGAAAAGGAGAGAAGCATGCCTCTATAATTTCAGAAGCTGTCAGATCATTGAGCAATTAACTGGCAAGTCATTGAACAAAATCCTCCAGGTGTCCACACTGGTCCCATGTCTGAGTGGGACTCAGAGCTCTTGGAGGATGTAGGGGGGTGGGGGACAAAAACTCACAATATCCAAGGTGTTCATGGGGTTAACCTGCACTCAGACTCTGCTGTTCACCAATTGTATAGGACTCTGTCTACTTAAAGGGAAAACCTGAGTGTCCCCAAGTAAAAGGGAGCTGATAACCAGTGTCTGTCATACAGCACAATAAGGCCAAGTGCTGTTTTAGACACTGGCTCAGTTTGTGTCTCTGCTGTCATCCTTAATTAACTATGATCCACTCCATCTCACACCCATGAAGGATTCCCTTCTATTTATGTTGTTTTACTTGTGAACTTTCCTCCAATGGCCGTCCTCCTGTCTATTCTCCGGCCAGATGGCCTCTTGTCCTCTCAGCCCTGCCTCTCACTCAGCGTGCCAGCACTATGTCCTCACTCAGCATGCCAGCACTTGGTGGCTCATCAGGAAACTGACGTTGACATTCCCTGAGCATCTTCTGAGTCAGCTACTTTAGGTCAGCACCAGTGCTCTTGGACAGAACCAAACAAAAATACCTTTGAAGTTTCTAGGCATGAACACATAACAGTGTCCTCTGAAATGTAAGAGGATAACAGATTCGATTTCTTTTAACCATCCAAAAGCTTATATTGGATTATACAACAGTAATCTCAAACTTAATTTTGCAGGTACTAGGTCGTCTCTTTGTGTGTATTGCCAGAAGCATTAATTTTCAATACAATTAATTTCAGTACTAACTCAGAAACTTTAAAAAAATCTATTTAATAAATATTTATCGTACAGGTACATGGATTTAACAGTGAAGGAGATCATTTATGTTCTTAATGATTTTATAGTCCAGTGGTATAATAAATACGGAGGTGTGAATATACTATTATGTTGCAAATTAATGTGTTCTCATAGAGGCAACTACAGTGTTTAGGGAAGTAAGTGAAAGTCATTGGGCTCTTCCTACAACAATCACGAAAAGCTTCTTTGAAGAAGTGAGTTTTCAACTGAGATTTTTGAGTTAGGCAGGCAAGGAGGGGGGGTAACTATAAGAGGAGTAGGCTAGGAAAAATCTAGACTGAGAGAACAATGTGTCACCTTACATTAGGAGTATCAAAAACTAACAACATTCTGAAATCCTGGGAATCACTAGGATAAAAAATAGATTAAAGAGACTCAAAATTGTCATTTCCACATGGGAAAAGAGAAAAGCATGAGTGATGTTCTTCCACTGATAAAACTGTCACACACATGACGTTTATGGTAAGTCGAGGTCCAGTTTGACTTATTAGATTATATTTAAATTGCCTCTGAGGTAATAATAGGTAGAATTTGGTCCTCAACTCTTCCACAAGAACATAAAAACATGAAATCTTTATCCTAGGCAGGGAAACAACTTTCCTCCAGGCTCACATAATTTGGCAAGTAAAATAAGGTCTGCATCAAAGATAATTGAGGCCAATGAAGATAAATATGCCAACGTGTCTTATTCTTTCTTCCTTACCACATGTAAATACTTATTTCTTCAATCAACACTTATTTCCCACAAGATACTTGGCTAAGCTCAAAGATTTTCAAATGAGCAAAATGAAGTCATTTTTTCCAAAAAAAGAAGAGTAGATGAAAAAAAAAACAAAACAATGATTTTAACACTGTGACATCTTCTATGACAAAGGAGGACAGAGGGAACAAATGAGAGCAAGGAATAAAGTGGCCCACTTGGGAAAGAGGAATTTCACAGCTCCTAGGAAGAGCTCACCCTGTAGGTGGGGAACCTGAGGTGTGCATGTCAGGCCTAGGGAAGATGAGGGGCAAACACACAGAGGTGTGAATACAGGTTGTTGGGCACTGTGGAAGGTTTGCTAGGGCTGGCCCAGTTTACACTGTGGGAATGCAGACTGAGAGGCTGGATAAGTACAGGGCAGTAGGATAAGGAAGACGGGGAAAGCCTCCTTTGTCATGTTTGGAGGTTGGGCTTTATCTGAGAGTCAGCGTGGAGCCATTAGGGGATTTCTGAAGGCATGAAGCAGCATGATCAGAATTGCACTTTTGAAGATCACTTAATTGTAGTGGGAGAATTTAAACTGGGTCATCCAGAAGGCAAGAAGAAGTAGGGGTTCAGGTTTCTGATTTTACAACTCAGATTACTTTAATAGCTTTCTGAGGCAATTGAAATTGGGATGGAAAGGGGAATATGAATTCAAGCGATAGTTAGAAGGTGCAATTAACAACAAATTTGAAAAATGGGCACTGGTTAACATAAACTCTCACCCCAAAATCAGGGCTTGCTCGTGCTCTGACAAACATGAATATATTCATGAGGAAAATGGAATAATGTATTTGAAATCATAGCAGTGCTGTCAGTTTATATGGCTACCATAAACCAAAAATCACCACTGACTTCTACAGCCACTGATTATATGGCATTACTTCTCTTTCAGGAACTGAGAGGGGATAAAGCATGAATGTACAAATGCACGTATGTGCATGCACACACACACACACACACACTCACACACACATTATAGAAAAAGGGGTATTCTCTGTGTGTGTGTGTGTGTGTGTGTGTGTGTGTGTGTGTGGGGGGGCATACTAAACCCTTTAAACCGTTCAGATATTTTTAGGCTTTTGGAAACCACTTTCTCATATACTATTTGGTGAATTACCATTTAAAAATATCTCAGGCATATTAGAGAAAAGTGCAGAAAAATACAAATGATTGCAGGTAAAGAAAATTGTTTAAAATAAATAAAGGTTCACCGAGCAAAATCTGCTTAATAATTTTGGCTGAAGGCGGTAGACAATACGGAGCAATAGAAGCAGGTACCTTAACATTTCTGTCAGGCAAAAAGAAACAATTCAGCAAGCCGCAGTGAACTGATATGCGGCTAAATAAACAACCAGAAAGAAACACCACCATGCAAGTGCTTTTTTTACAGCTAACCCAAGCTGGGTGGTTTAAAGTTGGAGGGAAGTGCTAAATATGTAACAGCCTGGGGCCTCCAGGGACCCAAATAATAGTTATTTCTGAGTAGGTCAAGCAAGAGTCAATATAAAAGAAAGCAGGAATGAATACTGGGGTCATGGCAGGCTAATAATGCCCTTCTGGAAGAAACCTGGATGTCAAATAGCCAGAATCAAATCCTCAAGTCTCAAACACTTTATTATAAACCACGAGTTCTGGAAATATCAGCTGAATAGCTAGAAAACTGATAAACTTTGCAAACCAGAATCATTTTCAATACAGACTCTCTAAGCCGGTGCTTTTCAACATGGGTAGAAGAATCATTTGAAATGGAATCATGGGGAAACTTATTAAATGCAGATTCCTGGGCACCACCTCAGACCTACCAAATCGGAATTTCTAAGGGAGATATCTGGGAATTTAATTTTTTACCAAACTTCCCAATGATTCTGCCTTATAATATAGGTAACACTTTTTTTCTTTTTCTTTGGTTTTCAAATACCATAGTTCATAAATATATAGACAGATGAATGGATGGATAGATAGAGATAGATAGATGATAGATAGATAGATAGATAGATAGATAGATGGTAGATAGACAGATGATAGATAGACGAGATACTAGATATTAGATGTACATGCAATTCCAGGCCAATTTTCTTTTCTTTTGCAGCAAGCAAGAGCTGAACTATTAACTGACATCATAGCAAAGACACAGACAATTTAGAAAGCAGGTTCTTTTGAGATATAGCAAACATACATGCAACAACTAGATAGCATGAGAGGTCGTTTCTAACCAAGCACCAGATTGTGTCGCACAAAACGTGCTCACTCAGGTGAGTCAAACGATGGCATTGTCTCTGATCCCTTCTATTCTTCAGCTTGACTGCATCCCTTCAAATAGTTAAGGCTTTATCACAACAATCAGTAACTCATTGTCGTTTACTGAACCTTTTAAAAATGACACTGTAAAATATTCGTTGAAGAATTTGGGGCAGTGTCATTTATAAATTTCTTTGAAATGATGAAAGTCTTTTGGTTTCCTGGTCTCAGAAAAAAGTAAAATAACAGTAAATGCATACACTTCGTAGAAGATTATAGTAAACAATCCCTTCAAGGGCGTATAGTTTCTTCTCTCATAAGTCTATAAATCTCTTTTACAGATACATGGGTGACAAAGTGGAACTTTAAACAGACACGATGCTTCTTGTTTTTTTTCTACTGGGTCTTGGTGAAGAGAGTGGGCAATGGAGTCAGGTTTGTGGGGTGATGGCAGTTGTCAATTAAACACTATAAAACTTTATAGGCTTCTAAATATATGTGTATGCTGCAAATTCTAAAACCGTAAACCCAATTATTGTGAAATCCATCTCTATAGACCATATATCTAGGATGGAACTGAACTTGAAGGTTGTGAAATGAAAACTACAAAATAAGTTTGTGAAGACATATACATAATTTACCAACTTGCTTTAATTTAGATCACCAAATCCTTCCCTCCTGATGGGCACTGCTGAGAGTAGAATGAATAAAATCTGTATTACTGTCTGGTGTTTCTTCTATAAAATGTCATTATAAGCTTGGGCAAGTAGGTGTGACATAATTTTTTCATGCCATTGTCAACAGTATTTATTTCGTTAATAGTCCTGGTAGAATAACAATTTTGATCCTGGTAGAATAACAAATTCTTATGAGAGTGTTACTTCGAAATGACAAGTGATGACCTTAAATTTAAAAATTATCTTAAAAAAAGAATAAATGATCAGACTCATCAATTTAACATTAGAGTTGCTTCTAGATCTCGAACTCCCAACAGCTAGTCAATTCCATTCCTAGCAGGAAGGCACAGAGGGCGAAAGGAAAAGGTTCAGGATGTTTCTTTATCCTATTTGGAAATTACTCAGTTTTGTGCCCAACTGACCTTGTCAAATTTTAGCTGTTCCCAAAACAGAATCTAGGATAGACTAATTTTTCCCTCACAGCTATCAGCAACTGCAAAAGGATTGAAGCAGCTGGCCTCAGGATATGACTATAAATGGGACAGTAGAAAGTAAGCAGGTAGTTTCCAGGTTGGAGCCATAGAAGAGCCATAGAATTCACTTCAGTACATTGTTAGTTTCTTTATGATTTGTTATGGGGAAAGTTTAGTAACAACAGCAACAACAAAACCTAAAAGTATATTGCAATAAATCTCATTATCCTCATATGTAAATATCACTGTTTGGTTTAGTCAGTTCATTTAAGAGATTAACTATAATGAGTAAGCCTCATACCATACACACAACTAACTGATATATCTATGTTTGGGTCCTGATGTGGATGTGACCATTATATGTCATGTTCTTATAAACTCTTTATTATAAATCTCAGCACTGTAAGTATAGTGAAGTATAATGCATCTTATCATGCATCTCCCAAATCAGAGAATTTACTCGTAGGGAATACAAACCATTAGACATATTTTAAATGCGGTAGATGATTTATTTTTTGTATATACAGAAAGTCTCTGTAGCTTTTCATATTGTCAAGAAACTGGAACTATTCAAGAACTCTTAAGCCTGTTGCTTCTGTGTGGTCAATGACGTTAAGTCTAAAGGGTGGAAGGGGACAGAAGGCCTCAGAGCCGAGTAAGATACATTTAAAGGTCTCATCTAATATGAGATCTCTGTGGGATTTCCAGCAGTGTGCAGTGTAGAAGGTCAGAGACAAAAACTTTATAATAAATCTTTCTGTCCCAGAAAAGTCTCCTGCATTATGTATCCCCATTATTACATGCTAAAAAAAAATGACTTATTAAGTTTACAAGTTCACTATACTCCTTGTACCTAGTAGGATATCCAAATATTTGATCCTAGAAAAGAAAATATGATATAGGCTGATATCCACAGAAATCTCATGGCCTTTATTTAGTGTATTGCTTTAGTTGTTTATTTTTACATCTGAACTAAACCTAAGGAATTGAAATTGACAGCTTAAAATAGCATTATTATTCTTCCCTGAGCTTAACTTCTGTTTAAGAGCTATAATTCGTTCAAAAGGAAAGAGAAGGAACAAAAACGGCACAGAGTTGGGAATATTAAATAACTGTCATCTGAAGACACTGAATGTACATATGTAGGTGAAGCTACACAACAATTCCACAATTCTACTAAATCATAATTTACAGTGCTCCCTGGAGAAGAATAGTGCTAATTAACTAAAACCATGATAATTCAAAATTCCATTTACATTATTGATCCTAGTACTCTTTGCCAACTCCAAATAGTAAAGCATTAAAGACGAGATGGATAAAAACATAATAATGGACAAAGAGATTGAATATAATCACAGAATGGGTTCCCCATAAAGTAATTTACTATATTCAGTTCAATGAAGAAATAGTGTTTTTTTCCATGTGGTCAATGCCACTACTGCTATATTAGTTAATGTCTTCCAAAATGCTTAGTGAGCTTGTACCATATCACTATCAATTATGTGACCCAGATTTAACAGCAAAAACAAACAAACAAAATAATTAGAGATGGTTTCCTCATGTTTATCAGTGGATATGCAGATTCACCAATTATCTCCTCTCTCCCAGGTCTTCCTTATAGCTAAAAAGTCATGATTGGGTGTGGAATGAGTAGATGGTTTACAAAAAAGAAGAATGCTTTAAAATGCACACAGCTATAAAAATCCTTCCTTTAAATTTGTGCATCCACAAAAATATATTGCTCTACATCAAATTTAGTTTTGTCCTTTCTTATTATACCTTTATTAATTGCTTACTTTCTGTTTATCATCTGTCACAAACCACTGTTTTTTGCATTAAATCAGATAAGTTTGGTTCACCCACTTTACGACTCTCCTCACCTTCTCTTCTACCTCCATACAAATAAGATGTGTTATATTTACACTTCTCTCAATACCTGACTTTTATACAAAAATGATAGTTCAAGAAAGTCTACTTACTCTGTAGTAACACTGATAAAACTCTCAGGCTGAGTTTTACCTTGAAGTGTTTTCCTTTAATAGTAAGTGCAATTAAAGTTATTAGCTAGATCTGGTTAAAAGTGTGAAGCTCAGCTACAAAATATTGCAAATGAGGGCTAGGACACTCTTTTGGGAGTCCTTGTGCTGTGCAGGTAAATTGTAATCCTTCATGCTTATCTTAACGATATTTTAGCCTCCTTTGTGTTTCTGGAGTAAGATATAGAAAGTATAGGACAGTATAGATGAAATTTAGGTTATAATATGGGATCTAGAACTGTTGCTTGACACTGTATAATGTTGCACTCCAGCTTCAACTTTGAAGTGGAGTATTTTTAAAGTCAAGTCACACAACAGTTAAACTGAAGGACATTATTTACCGAAACACCCTTCAAAGGTTGAGAACAACAGAGACAGATATCAGTGTCCACGTTCCTTCTGATGATTCTTTCTGGCATTTTATTTACCTGAGCATTGGTTTTAACCAGATAGAGGTTTATGCTGGTATGTCTTTATATAGTGGCAGTAGCAGCAGAACAAACTCAGGCTCACAAAATCACCTGGGAGATCTAGACACATTGCTTTGAAAACAGTCATAATACGGTGACACTGACTCTCTAGCCACAACTTTTCCTCTAATTGCTTCCACTTCTCTAATTCAATTCCCCTAATTTCTTTCCAGTTGTTGATCCCATGATCTATCTAGCTTGGCTCTCAGCTGAATGTCAATTAATCCCTAATAACCAAGATGTTAGCCAATAATTGCTTCTACTTGCCCTTCTTGCAGTTATTCACATATCAAAAGGGGGGAAATAGCCTTGACCATCTCAAAGGATTAAGGTGTAAGGCTGACATGTTAGACAAGATGTCATGCCTTTCTCTCCTGAATGCTTCTTCATAAATGACTTCCAATACCTGTTGCTCTTATCAAATTATAGATGGTAAAAGCATCAACTGGAAAATCCTGATGTGCTAGGAAAATAGCTGCCTACTGATGCCTGAGACACAAGGCAGTTAATCTAAACACATGACTGAGCAATACTACAGGGGACCTGGAAGAAACCAGCAAGACTTCTTTTTCCATAGCAGAGCTCAGCATTGTATTTTTTCTGTATTTGCTTTTTACCTGAGCCATCCTGCCACCTGTTGCAGCTCAGTGGCAGCTCAGCTTGGGCCGTGAATCGAACCGTCAACCCTGTTGCTCAGAGCTCACACTCTTGAGGGAGCTCTTAACCAACTGAGTCACTCGGCCGGCCCCAGCATTGTTCCAGATACTTACCAGCAGCTTATACAAAAGTCTAGAATCAGAGTAAGGATCTGCATAATTCTCCATATCATATAGTCAGATATACCTCATTTTATTTCTTAAATAGAGAATGTCATTATCCTAGAGAGCAAAAATATAATTAAGTATTTTAATTGGTATTTTTTAAGATGTACCTTAAAACCACATTGCACTTAACAACAACAACAAAAAAGTTAAACAAAAAATTTCTCCAATGGGATTTTTGGGGTTTAAAATACTTCACAAGGCCTGGAAGACCCAATCTTTGCTAAAAGTTAACAAATGATACAAATAAATAAATAAATAAATAAATAAATAAATAAATAAATAAATAAATAGGTAACTTTAAAGCTCCGAACAGAACTAGAACAAAAATTAAGCTGAATATTCAAACAATGAGTAGGTCATACAGTAGGCCCTTAGCAGCAGATCTCACCTTCTCCAGATGAGGCCTATAAGATATGCTCCCCAGAAGTTAATAATGTTGAAAGATAAGGAGGACTTTGTTCTTGTAGATTTGGGTGTGCTCTTGGTGCTGTTGTAAACTCTATGACAATGGCAAACCAAATATCCTTTCTGGTCCTCAACTTCCTTTGCTCAAAGGAGATGGCAAAACCTACTGGGTAAATTTACTATGAAAATTACTGGGTTACTCAATGTAAACATAACTGAGTGCCTGATGTGCCTTTCCTGAATGTAAAATATATGTGCACATTTCAGAAAATATACTCAAATATAACAAAAATATTCCTACCACAACTTGAAAAGACTTTGGCATTTTTCCCTAATATTTTTATCACTTCATCGTAATTCCAACTGCTTTCTTCGCTAAACATTATGTCATGAAAGGCAGTTCTGCGGGACAGAAAGCACACAGATTCTGGAACTGGCAACCCCAGGAGTCTGAATCCCGCTCTTCATGGAATTGAACAGGTTGCTTAAATGCTATGAGCCTCAATTTACTTCCTTAGATAATGGGGATAGCATTAGCTACTTTATAGGCTCATTTAATGAGATAAGGAATGTAAAAAGCCTACCAGAGAGTTTGGTGTAAAATTCAACACTAAATGTTAGTTTATTCCCATTCTACACCCAAAGCTAATGAGGTCAAGACAAGGGAGCTATCAGGGAAAACCATCTGCCAATCAACTAGGAACCACGCTCATGACTTCAGTGCTTTGAAGGTGCCAGGACTGGGTGTGAACCTGCTAGACTGGAAGCTCATTCAGGGACAGGGACAGAGAAAGGTAGTGGGAGATGGATGGTTTCTGGAGGATATCTGAGGAAGGCTGAGGTAGGCTGCTGATCGATCACCCTGTGGTCCTGCTTGGTATTTCTGTCACCAATCAAAAAGGGGCCACCTTCTGTCTTAAAATCTGCTGGACCTTTTGCCCCTATACAGTCTCTAAGCAACAGGCATCTCTGTCCTACACCTTAGAGCTGGCATGCCAAGATGGTATTCTGAGATTTTGCAAGCTCTGAACCAAAAAGGTTATTTTTCAGCTGGATGTGGCTCAGGGAATCTAAGGAGAGTGCAAGGTAATAAAATCAAGACTCTGCCAACAAAATTACCCCCTTATTCCCTGCCATGAAGATAGTTCTGCTTTACTCTGCAGGATATAAAGAGGATTTAGTTGAATAAATCCTATTATTTATTATAGCAACCATTTACAACAGAAATAGTTTCCACCCTCCTGCTTAGGAAAATGGGCAAATTACTAGATCATCACTTATGGTCACAGAAACATAAGTTTCCTAGGTGGCACTGAACTCCAAGCTGCAGATAAAAAGATTCAAGACGATGGAGACTCAGAAGGCGGTAGAGCAAGCAATGGTGGCTTCTGACTTCCTGGCATTTACTCTGAAAGTCACATAAATATAAGAAACTAGAGAAAGCAAAGTTAGCTGCAAATACGGAAGTGCAGGCTTCCAGGTATATCCACATAGAACTGTAACCCCTAAAGTGAGGCAAGGATTTGACCACAATCCACTGACAGGTTAAATTTCCAACTTTCACATAAAGTTGTTTAAAATAAGAGTAAATGCGGTCCTTTCAAATAAACACATTCTTTCATTCTCCTTCAATCAGGCTCAAAATGAAACACAATGCTTGGATGCATTTAAGTGCCCTGACAGTTAAATGCATTTGTAACATTGTTGATAAAGGAAAAATTACATATTTTAATGCATTAAAGAAAGAAAGGCCTGTATCTCTTGCCATCTTTGAAAGTTTATACCTGTAATTTACCTATAATTTTCCCTTTCTGAAGCTGTGATTGTTCCAACCCATTACATTAAGTTAAAAATAAAATAATTACTGTTTAAAAAAATCACACAAACATTTTCAGCTTTTTTTTTTTTTTTGGTAATGGCCTTTAGTTGGTTTCTAACTTGAGTCTGCTGAATGAATATTAGGAACATAACTTTTATATATGTGACCAAATAATTTGAAAAGCATTTAAATAGCTGTTAACTGTGTCTTGTAGTGTAGCTTCTCTTTAATAAAAGGCCATTAAAATCTATAGTTACTTTGGATAGCTGTTACTTCTAGGATGTAAATCAAAGAGTCAAGAATTCCTAGTCACCTGGGGAGCCAGGAGGGATACATTTTGACAAGACACTAGTAGAGTTGCCTAAGGAGTTGAAACCTGACTTTTGGTCCCTCCTCCTCTGATGAACATTTGACTTTGAACAAGTAACTCAGCACCATGAAACCCAATATTTACTTCTGCTTCCTACATCAGACTGCAGGCCTGGAAAGGGATGTTTTGGAAAAAAAGAATATCTACAAACTGTTATTTTTCTGGACAAAAAAGTATTAGAAGTTCTATAATGTTAAATGCTATTGTAATATATACTGTAGAGAGTGAAATCCCCCATTATCCCATTCTCCAGACATAATTGCCTTCAAAAGCTTTAATATTTCTCTACCTATTTTAGCGTATTATTTTGCTTTTTAAACAAAAATGGGATCGTGATACACCAATTGTTCAGTAGCTTTTGTTTCACTTTGAAAGGCTACATTCGTAGTATGGAATCAATGGATGATATCACTATGGATAATATCAATCTTCTTGTGCCCTGTGTATTTAACCACTGCTCTACTAAGGAGTATTTGAGTTGATTCTCATTTCTTATCATAAACATGATGCACTTAAAATTTACTTACACATTTCTTTACACACACACACACACACACGTACACGTTTTCCTTTAGGAGAAACTTTTAAAGGGACACTAGCAATATAGGATCAAAGTTATACACATTTCCAATTTTAATAGATCTGTCTACTTGACCTGCAAAAATGTACCATTTTACAGCCTCATGAGTAGTGTTTAAGAGTGCTTATGTCTCGAAAGTCTTTCTTTTCTCCTTGTATTCCTTACAGAACCTATTACAGTTCTTGGCACATAATCAGTATGCACTATTTGCTTGAAAGACTGAATAAAAGCATTGCTGTTAAATGATCAAATAGTTTATTTACACAATCATCAATGTATGAATATATGCATGCATCTTTATAAGTGTCATATTATACAACTCAAATTCAACAAGCATCCCAAATAGATCTATTTAGAAGATTGGAGATATGAAATTCTCCAGGCTTCAGTAAATTGCGATTATTTAGTTAAGTATAATTGGTGGTTTCTGAGCAGAGGGGACTGAGTCATGTAATGCTTTTTGGCATTTTCCAGAATATACACTTGTATTTTGAAGTCTTGAGATCAATGTAGCATCTCTATAATAACTTTTGTTAGGAGCGCTCAACTACACTAAAGATAGATTTATTATATCTCTACACTTTGAAATGTAAGCTTTCTCTTCAAACAAATGAGCTAGCTTCTCTGAACACAAAGTATTCCCTGAAAGCAAGCTCCGTTTAGAAGCCGCTTAATTCTTAGAAGGCAAAGGGCTATATATGCATAAGTTACTGTTTGGGGGGAGCGGTAACCTGGACTTCAGGGGAACTGGACTGGCTTGATATTATAACCAATACAAGTGCCCTTTCACTTTATGCAAAAGATGTTTTTGTCAAACAGTCACTTAAAAAAAATAAGTTTGTAACAAATTGTATTTTAATTCCCCAGAAGACACAGTGCACACTAGACAGGAAAGCTACTTAAGACAATGTAGACTATAGTTGACAGAACAAGTGAGGGATTCTTAGTAAATAAAGTTTTTATTACTCTGATTTTTTGGGAGGGATCTATAATTCCTAAGACTTGATAATTGGCACATATGAATAGTGTCAAATAGTAAAATTCAGAGCCTGGGTTTGGTACTCAATGAAGCAGAATTGTGATGTCAAAGCTGTGAGTTCATTTGGATAAACAGAAGCAAGAAAAGCTTCAGAGCCTCACAGCCAAGGTCACACAGAAGCGAGAGATCAGGGCCAAGAAGTGGCTTAAATGCAAGTAAACATTCTAGAGGCAGGGGTCATGAAGACTGAGTCAGGAGAGATAAGTGGCAGGAATGAGGCAGACAGATGGGAAAAGAACGAACAGGTATTGATTTCTCAAGATATACCAGGCACTATGGCAACATCTTTTTAGACAGCTTTTATTTCTCTTAATCCTCCCAACTTCCTCTGAGTCATTTATGCTGTTATTTACAGAAAAGGAACTGAGGCTCAGAGAACCTAAGTGGCTTTCCTCACGGTCACTCCACTGATAAAAATCAAGGTTAAAGCGACAAAGAGGATATTCTTTGAACTCGCCCACGCTATAGCCCCGCGTGAAGACCCAGGTCAGAACAATCTATCTTATAGTAGACAGAGAACCTCCCTCTAAAATAAGCTTCTGAAACTCTCCCTGAGAGTAGGAAGTAATAATTGCTTTCCTAATATGAGATGGAGCTTATGCTAGCAGTTTCTCTAAGTATCGTTCCTGGTTCACATTCATAAAATATTGTCTAGTTTCTATTAAAAATGCAGGTTCTAAGCCCAATCCATATCTGTTAAGTCAGTGTCTTTTTGGGTTGGGTGCTTGGGAAACAGAGTTTCAGCAAATATCCCATGTGGCTTTTAAACACAGTGATACTTTAGAAATACTGGTTTAAAGGCTTACGGTTAGTTTGTGGTAATGGTATAAACCTGAACATCTAGCATGTCCGGACAAGCCTGGTATTTAAAATTCAGAGGAGAGCCACTCAATTTTCCAGTTTCTGAAAATAATTGAAAATGATAATATGATGAAGAAAACAGAATAGATTCCATCTTTTAGTGATGAATAAAGTGATAAAGCAGAAGAAAATGAAATGCATATTGCAAATCAATTTTAAGAATTGTGAAATAAATAAATAAGAGAGTTACTAAACACTAATAACAGAAATATCAGTTACATTAAAGCAGATTAAGAGGATGAAAATGACAAACTATCCAATCGTGATATCACTTATGGGCTTTTAGACCTTTGAAGCAAGACGTGATAGCAGTTGTTGGAAGCAACTTTTCACCTAGAATTTCAGGCACACTAGAATAAGGGCTCAGATAATTTAAGGCCTACCTTCAATTTAATTACCAATTAATCTCTCTGCTTGAAACTGGTCAACACTATATATGAAGGCCGAGAGGCCAAGGACCAAAAATACATAAGACTCAATTGAGAATTTCACATAAAAATATTCTAAGAAGGAAGTGGGGATTCTTCCTAGGTCACTTTAGCACCTACGATGGACTCTATTTTATTATATTTCAAGCAGAAAAGAAATTTTATTAGAAAATAAACTTTGGTTTCTTCCATTCCACATGCCTTTCAAAAATAGTTTTATTTTTTGTGTGTTTTTTGCATTTCAAATATCAACTATGCCTACAATAATTTTCTGACTCACTCACTTGGAATAATCACTCACATCTTCCAGGCATACTATTCAAGCATAAAGAGATTTTTGACACATGAGTGCATGGTTAAGTTATATAGTCATCCAAGTAAATATAGTTAAATTTGCTATGTTTTATCTATGCTCCCAGCACTGTTCAAATTATTTATATGATTCATCTAATTTAACTCTCATAACAATTCTGTGAGATGTAAGTATTATGAATATCTCATTTTATGAATAAGAAAATGAATGTCAGAAAGATTGGAAAGTTGCCCAAGTCATACAGCTAGTAAGTACTAGGGCCAGGATTATGATCCCAGGAATTTGGCTTTAGAGCCCAAATCTTAACCACCATACTACACCAACAGTGAATATAAATGGGACTAAATCCGGCATCCAAATCAGCACAAATGTCTCCAACAGGGGCGCTTCATTATTTTAAGAAAATAAACACCAAGTTTTATAAAAAATGCGTACAGCAGATGAATCCAATAAATAACACCCAAAGTAAAGCATAGATCCCATCTTGATTCTGCCTAGCTCACCTTCTAGCATCTATGAGGATCAAAGTTTATACTGACAAAGCTGACTCTGACAGATTCTAAAGTTTATTTTCAAAAATGAAAAAAAAAATAGAAATGACTTCAATATAAATAATATGTAACTAACTGTTACATATTTAATTCTTTGAAAATTGACAATTCACATATGGTTTTGGAATAAGATAGGCTGGGCTCAAATCCAAGCGTAGTGCTCCTGGCCAGGTCACGTCGCTAGGCTAACCCTGGTCTTCTAACCCTATAAATTAAGCTGGTGGACTAATTATTACCCAATGCTGTTCATGGAAAGGCTGTATAAGAATCCTTAGGGGTGCTGGCTAAAACTACAGATTTTTAGGACTTAGCTCAACATATGCTAAATCAAAGTTTCTGGTGTTGGGGCTCAGTGTTTTAAATAAGCAGCCTCCAGGTAAACTTGTGTGCGTTGAATTTTAAAAACTACTGGACTATATTACTTAAAAAATTCTAAAATACATTTATTCAATTGTGTCCAAGATAAATTGCATCTTTCTGCCCCCATTTAAAAGGAAAGGTTAAAGAGCTAATAATTTAATTTTATCAAAACATAATTGACAATGATTAATAAAGAGCCTATATATTATTGCAAAATCATAGAGCAGAATATGACTTTGCAAAGCTATGATCTTTTACTTCTAATTAAGATTTATTTCAGCAGGCTTGAAGTACCACATTTGTAAATAGGAAGGTTTTTTTTTTCTCAATCACTCTATTTCTCCAAAAATGCAATAGATTTCAAAAATGATCATCAGTAGATGCCCAGATAGTTACAATTCCGTATAAATACTAAATTATGCTATTACAACCTTGAGGGAATATTGCTTGAAAATTACTTTATATAAAAAAGTTATTTATATTTAACTATAATTTATTCACCACAACTAAACAGTGAATTTAAAACACTAGAGCACCATAAAGTTTTTAGGTGGTGCCTTAATTAATCAACTACAAGGGAAAAAAATTCCAAATTCCTTTATTGTGTCATAAAAGTAATTCCTTCACTTCTTAAAACTCTAACAATATAGGACATTCAACATTATCTAGAAATAAGTCAAAATAAAGTGAATTTTCATATGTCATGTCAAGTTAAATTTTCTAACCAAAATATCTCAGTATAATAGTACTCAATAATTATTTACTAAACTAATTAATTAATTAAAATATTTGAATAGACCTTCAACTCAACAACAAAACAATCAATTTTTTTTTTAACGGCCAAGGGACTTGAACAGACAATTTTCTGAAGAGGATACCCAAATGCTCAATAAGCACATGAAAAGGTATTTAACATCAGTAATCATGAGGCAAATGTAAATAAAAACCACAATGAAATACCATCTTGCATCCATTAGGATGGCTACTATAAAAAAAAGAACAGAAAATAACAAGTTTTGGCAAAATGTGGAGAAATTGAAACTCTTGTGCATTGTTGGTGAGGATGTAAAATGGTACAACTGTTATGAGAAACAGTAGGTGTTTCCTCAAAAATTACAAATAGAATTAGCATGTAAAATCCAGCAATTCCACTTATGGGCAAATACCCAAAAGAATTGAAAGCAGTGTCTCAAAGAGATATTTGTACACCAATAGAATAGCAGCATTATTTACAATAGCCAAATGCAGAAGCAATCCAAGTTGCTGATGAATGAATAAGCAAAATGGGATACACACACACACACACACACACACACACACACACACACACACACTGGAGTATTATTTAGTTTTCAAAAGGAAGGAAATTCTGATAACATGGTATAAGGTGGATGAACTTTAAGGACATTATATGTAAAGTGAAATAAGTCAATCACAAAAGGACCAATACTGCATGATTCCACTAATATGAGATACCTACAGTAGCCAAATTTGAGAGGCAGAAAGTAGAATGATGATTGCTAGGTCCTGTGGGGAGGGGACAATGAGGAGATGTTTAATGGGGACAGAGTTTCAGTTTTGTAAAATGAAAAGAATTCTGTGGATGGATGGTGGTGATGGTAGCACAACAATGGAAATGTACTTAATGTCATTGAAATGTAGACTAAAAATGGTTAAGATGGTAAATTTTATGTTATGTATATTTTACCAAATATTTTTAAAGTTTAAATAGAGATTTTTCTTTGCTGCCTTTGGGATCTTACAAATTCATATTATTGGCACTTAGAAGCACATTACTCAGTACCAGTCAGTCTCTCATGCTCTCCAGCCAGTATCATTTCTAGGTCGATCATCTTAGTATTGACTATCTTCTCCTTTCCCCACTGTCTTCACAAAAATATATATCTAGAAACCTATTCTCTTGGAACCCAGATTTTTAACTTCTAAAGTGATTTTCAATTGTCCTGGTAAACTAGTACCTGCAAATGCATAACTTCATGATCTCATTACACCTGTTCCCTTACCTCTGTGATATTATGTGCCAGTGTTTATTAATACATGGGTACCATGCATATCCAAAATTAGAATTTTTCAAATGTCAGTTTTACTGAGGAGAGGGGTCATAGTTTGTTTTGAAGTTCTTAACATGTAAACATGTACACACGTACAAATGTACGTACACACACAAAACACACACACACAGTGTCTTTTAGGGCAATATTCAAAAGTATTCACAAGTATGAGAGGCCCATGGAAATATGGTTATTGAAAGAGAACTCTCATATGCTCAACCACATATATGCAGGCCCTGTAAATGATAAACATTATTATAAACCTTTAAGAGACAATTATTTGTAAACCTGGAAGCAAGACTCGACTACGACTCAAAATTTTAAATAAATTATCTCTTCAGATTTTAATTTAGATGATGATCAATATGTAAACCCTATATCACTTTATATCTGTGATAGTTATTCCTCATGTGAGACCCACTGCAATGGCTAGAAGAAACTTAAGTCAATGTACTTGTTCAAACAAGTCCATAATGCAAATGAGAAGGTAAAGATTCATTTTCTCCTAATTATTGCTTTATAACACTTCTGTGCTCTACAACTAATCCAGCACAGAGACAACTAGAAGTGGATTCATTGGTGAGACAAGTTTGAAAAACAGACCTATGATTAATGGTGATAATTGTAATTCTTAACTCTGATGTTAATTTGAAACAAGCAAGATACCTACTTCTTCTCTTTCTCCTTTTTAAAACTGTTGTGAACTCCTGAGTACAGAAATTGTGTGTTTCTGTTTTGTATTCACAGCATCTAAAATTGGACCCAGACTGTAGTTTCCTAAGGAAAGACTATTTGACTTACAAAATGAGCATCTTCAATAAAAGTTGCTTTTTCTTTCCTTTTAGGTGGGAAAGGGAAGTGAGATTTGAGTTACACGAGTTGCATGAGTTGAAGTTTAACATATACTTTTAATAAAAGGCTAAAGAAACTGTAGTTTATGGGTCAAATGCAGAGAAAAGTGAAGTATATATGAAGGAATCTGCACACAAAAAGTGTTCTTCTTAGGTAGAACAAATAAAAAGATTGAGAACTGTAAGGTAAAATGGTTGGACATATGTCCAATGAGGATTTTTAAACTGGAATAGAAAATTGATGACAAGTTTGACATCTATTCCTCTGATGATTGAAATTACAATATGGAAATCAGTTTTCATCTGATTAGGATGTCTTAGAAATGACTGTGCATAAAATTCAGCGAGGCAGTTAGAATAACTAACCTTTCCAAAAATCATAAAATTTTATAAACTATTTTCATCACATCAAAAGAATAATCTAATCTAAGTTATAAAAATTATTTTATATAAGCAATGTTATGTGGTATGGAAAACTAATAGAATACAAAATGATGCCTTATTAATGAATGTGAGATTTTAAAATTATAATTAGAATTGGAGTTATGTATAAATAATTAAATCTATATTTTATTCCAAAAGAATTGAATTACAATAAAATAATAAGCCCCACTTAAAACATAAAAAATTCCAATTTTGTTTTTCTACTTATAGCGTTATGGGCGACTCCACTTTAGTGTATAGAGACACATCTGATATTTAAGCATATACATCTTGTTTATAACTTGAAGGGTGTTAGAGTGAAGAAAATAAGCAAACTGCTTTTATATTTTAAAAATAGCTTTTCGTGGATTAAATAAGTGCCAGGATAAACTTGAAACACATAGAGTTCTACAAATACAAAGGGATTACAAGAGTTTGCTGCATGTTGTCTTTCTGTTCCCCAAAGCATGCAGTCTTCTGCTTGAAGGATCCTCACGCAAAGTTCGCTGGAGAAAATAATTCCCCTAAATGCTTTAGTGAAGTTGTGAGAGCAAATTCCATCACTTAGGAATCAGATTTTCTTCCAATCCCCAGATGGAAATTTCTTGGAACCTAAAGCAATTAAACAATTAAAATCTAATCTTTCTCTGGGTTTGTGAACCTAGGAGTGAAGCTGGAGGAAATGGGCTCACGGGTCCTGAGCCCTCAGATCCGCACTCTCTTCTGGCTCTGCTCTGCACGTGAGGACACTGACCCCTGCAGGCTGCATTTCTCAGGTTTCCCCATCAGGGGGCGACAGACTGGGATGGGCCTTGGTGGGTCCTGGCAGGAGGCCAGGAGCTGGAGGAAGGAATAAGGGAATTTTTCCTTTCCTCTCTGACGTGCGAAAGATAGTTACTCTCTTTCCTCTTATCTGGCTTCTGTTTTTCACATAACATGTATTATCACCTGCAATTATATGTAACAAGATATTAAATGGGTCTTTTTCTGTTGTCTAGAAATTTTCCCTGAAGCCACAAGGATGGAGACAACGCTTGATAAACACCCAGACATCCTAAAGTGAGGTACGAGATACATCCTTGCAG
This sequence comes from Hipposideros armiger, assembly GCF_001890085.2. Taxonomy (NCBI): domain Eukaryota; kingdom Metazoa; phylum Chordata; class Mammalia; order Chiroptera; family Hipposideridae; genus Hipposideros; species Hipposideros armiger. The sequence goes on from NW_017731506.1 coordinate 2,557,153, forward strand.
GACTGACTAAATGACAGCAAAACTGCAAAACTGGCCCAGTGACCATGACCCCACCAAAGCTACTAGAGAAGACTAGAGATTTGAGATGAAATCCTGTGAAGAAAAATGATAAAGGTAAAGAATAATTATGTTTTTATTTTTTATTCCTCCCATCTGCTTCAGATAATACACAGTAGTATTTCCACCCCAAGAGAAGCATTCATGCAGGTCGGCTGCAAAAGGAGAGATGAGTATTTTCCTTCCAGGTTGGAAGCTCAGGGAGGTGAAGAAGTCAAAGTCTCTTCCCCAGGTGACCAATCATGCATGTGGTTGGTGACAGAGTTTTTTGAAGAGCATGACTTGTATCACCAAGATTCTAGAGCAAGAAGGGAGCTTGCTTGCTTCTCACCTGGAGAAGGCACAGTACTGGCTAGAGCATCACATTTGCCTGTTTTCTTCTAAACCTCATTCTGCGGATCTAGTCCTGGAAGTAACCCGGCCAGAAAGAATAAGAGGAGGTACAGAAAGAGTTAAAGAACAAAACATACCCCTTCATCAAGTATCCTAAATGTCAGTGGTTTGAGAAAGATAAAGCCCGTTATGTTTAAACAACCCAATAAACCAGTTCAAGATATATTTTAAGCTACCGAGTCTGTACCCTTACTGAACATTAGCTGTAGTGGTCAAGAATCTTGACGGACTTCTTTGCCCTGTATCTTCGGCATCTAAAACACATCCTTGCACAAGGTCAAATCCCAATAATTAAATAAATAAAGGATTGAGTGAGCATTAAAAAAGGATCTAAATCAAGGTCCAAAAAGCAGCAAATTACACATTGAGGTCATGTTATTTTTATTTCCACTTGTCTCTAATGCTTATTGTTATCATAATTGATTAGAAGGTAAAACTTTCACCCAACCATGAATTTTATCTAAATCATCAAAGAAGTTTCATTTCCTACCCCTCACCTCCATGCCTTCACATATATACAAATACACTGAATCAACTGCCTGTTTTCTTTATTTTTGCCTTTTTTGACTGACTGTTTAATGGAATAATGAGATATTTTGGTTTCACATCATCATAGCCAAGTGTGCAGTAATTAAAAAGATGATTTCGAATGGTATTTACATTTAACAACATGTACCAACTTCGCCATATGTTTTCTACCCTTGTCAACTTGTTTATGTGGCATTTTATCTGCAGGCAACAGCTTTGTTCCTCATGGCTGGAGTCACATACTGTGAAAACAAATGGAATGAAAGGTAGGGAGAAACTGCTCCGTGAACTCACCTGTGTGTAAGGCAGCATCTCACATTGAAGCTGGTGAGCTTATTCTAGGAAAACTCACAATGCAACCCAAGAGACACACTCAGCACAGGGGTCTTCAAAGTCCCCTCTTTCAAATTCTGAACAGGGTATCTAAACTCCAGTGGTAGCCGACTGGTGGAAGCTTCTGTGTGTGGGGTTGCACATGTCACCTCATGCTACATATACATTTGATTATGTTCCCCAGAAAGATACCTCACTCTCCAAATATCAATAGCAATTACCTTTAGTGAGAAGGACTAGTGAGACAAAGAGTGAGATTTTGCTCTTTGCTTTGTAGCTATCTGTATTGATTGTATATTCTTTGCTTTCAATTTCTAGGATGATTTTAAGATTAAAATTAAAATTAAATGAATATACCAAAGTCTCTTGGATTAGTCTGATGATAATTTCTAGTTCTAGATTTGCAACTAGATTTTCCTAAATGAATAGGGGCTTTATGTGGAAGAAAAGACTCAAAATATGTGTGTGTGTGGGGGGGGGAAACCACACAAGCATCATTTATAACTGTGACCTGTCTTCCAGTGGGGGAGAGAGGGACAACCATTATTAGTTAAAATAAGAAGTTAAGTTTTTGCCACCCCAGTCAGAGTTTTGGTGAAAAGGATGATTATTTCCTGATGGGTCCCGGTCCTTGCTCTTTTCCAGTCAGTGGAGGAATGTCTTTCCCTTTAGCTGGCCACAGAAGTGCAATACAACAGCATTGACTAAGTGTGTGTCTTGTTGCCATAGCCTCCAAAGAAATGGCTACTGGACACCTTCACCTAAAGGACCATTCAACTGCATCACTATCAATAAGACTGAACAAGAAAGCAACGAGTCACTTAGGTTTGAGCTCCCCAGGGACAAGTAACCCATCCATCCTTCTAAAATGTTCAAATAAGCCAATAATACTCTTACATTTAAATATAACATTCAAACATATCTTCAATTTAAATTGGAGTATAGAGCAGGTTACGCTAGGCAACTATATCTCTAAGACACAGAAGCTTAGTGTCTGGCCGCCAAAGAAAGAAAGTTTCACCATCAAGCAGCAATTGTTTGGAGAGCTTTCCAGCCATGGAGAATATTGTCCCAGGTTTCCATACTCTCAACACCATTTTTAAATGTGTCTTGGGTTGGTTTCCTGGGAAACAGCATCTGATATGGGTACTTGAATGCAGGAGGTTTTATGGAGTGGTTTGGGGCAACCTTTAAGGAAATGAGGGAAACAGGATTAGGGAAAGGAAGAAGTTGAACCATGCTGTTGTTTACACACAGGCCTCAGCCAATTACCCAGGGATCTCTGGAACTGGTATGGCCTTTCAGGATTGTCCCAAACCTACCAAGCAGTCAGCCTTCAGTATCTCTCCATCAACTAGTTATCAGATAAGGGTGTGGCTTTGGGCCAGGCAGATCTCTTTAGCTGAGGGCAAGGCTTGAAGAAGGACACAGCTGGGAGTCATCAGCAGCTAACATACTTCACTCATAGTTGGGGAAGTAAGTGCCCTGGTCCCAAAGAATAGATGGGGTGGCACCCACAGAATCCTCTACCCAGGATGTCTCAGCTACTGGGAAATGCACCCAGTGCTCATAAATCTCCCTCATTAGATGCTTTCATCTCTCACATTAGACTATGTTGAATACATTTTTTTATTGTTAGTTTCAGGTGTACAGAACAATGCAATAGTTATCCTTTTCACCCTTCACACAGAAACAACCCCTCTCCCCCATCTACTGCCCTCCCATCCCCTATAGCATACTTATCTATTACAATTCCATTGAATACATTTTTAAATAATAGTTAAGACCACTTCATGGATGGAGTAGAGGCTTGATCACTGTACTGTACACCTGAAGCTAATGTATAATATTGCATGTCAACTATAATTGAATATATGTATAGTCACGGGATGTGGAGTGTAGTGTGGGAGTGGAGTCAAGGGAATTGTAATAGATATGTATGACATGGGGGGGAGTGGGGTGGCGGATTGGGGGAGGGGAGTTGTCACTTTGAGAGGTAAAAATTATAACTATCGCACTGTGTTGTACACCTGAAACTAATAAAAAAATAAAATAGATGAAAAATAATAGTTAAAATCCCATAAATTTTGTCTTTGGGAAGTACATGGCCCTAAATATTGAAGACAATGTTTCTGAATGATAGACCAGCTAAGTCCCCCAAAATATCAGGAGGAAATAGTATGTTGAAAAGGGAGAATACAATGTTTCCTACACTGTTCTTAGTGAATTAATTGATATTAAAAGTTTCAGATGAATTGAATAATGTTGACAGCAATAACATTTTTAACAGTAATGAGCATTCCAATGAGCTGTGCTATATAGATCAGGGACTTGGATAATCTCTTTTGTCAATCACAAAGTGCTGTTTTCTTGGGAAGTCATCTGTTCTCAATAATGAACAGCATTGGGAATCAGATTCCTCACTATTATTCTCAAATCTGGTATGTCCACAAGCAATATAAATATATGAAATGGTGACATTTGGAATGCCTATACACTAGAAGCAACAATATTTAGTCATTCATTTTTTGAGCTCCTGAAGAATATCAGGCAATATGCAGGAATCTAAACAGTATCTTAAACCAGAGTTAATCAGTAAGCTCAAAACTGTGTTTGTGTGTGTGTGTGTATATATATATATATATATATATAGGTAGTGTGTGTTCATGTATACACATACACAGACCCACATACACATTCATTAGATTCTAAGTATCTGTGATGCAAAAGAGTTTAAGATCAAGAGTTACAAAGATAAATATGCTCCCTGCCTATTGGTCATCCACCTCAGTAAAGACATAGCTGCAGCGGCTCCCTCAGTGGAAACACACTCTGAGGATGGAACATAATTACATAAAAAGAGGCAAAGGGCTCAGGAATCTTCATCTGGAATTTCCAGGTCTAAATCCTGCTTTGTCACTCCCTATGTGAACATGAACAACTGCTTAATTTTACTAAGTTTCAGACTCTTCGTGGGAAATGAGACTATGAGTGTCTGTCTCATCAGAGTGTGGGGAAGCTTAGCCAGACATTGCTGTGGGCTAGGTCTAGTACGGTGAGCGTGCGCAAGTGTGTGTGTGTGTGTGTGTGTGTGTGTGTGTGTGTGCACGCGCGCGCATGCACGCATACACACACACACACACACACACACACACTAGATGTTAGCTAGCATCAGTAATTACTGCTGCTGCTATTGCCTCCACCTCTCCTCCATCAACACTCACTTCACCATTGATGAGTTGCCAAGAATAAGAGCAGAGCATAGAGAAGATAAGAGCAGAAGAACCTGTCCAGGGTTTCAGAGAGTCAAGAGCATCACGATACAAATTTGCACACATGTTGAATATTATTTCACATCCAAAAGATAAGGTCACAATACCTTCTTACTGATGTAAAACTGGCATGGACTAAAACCAGTGTCATGTAAAATGTGATATGCATTACAATTAGAGCCCACTGGTAGTCAAGGGATATCATCAATCGGTGGTAATTGCTTACAGAAAGAAGCTAAGCGGAAAATACGATATTAATACCAGGCTAATAATACTAACATCAAGCATAAGTCAGATAGTGAGCAAAACTAAAAAATATAATACATTTATCATAACAGTATTTTTTTCCATTGATACAAGCCCTCAAAATGGAGGCATTATCCCTTTAATTAGGGAACAGTTTATGCCACCCTCTTGTGATATGTAGAAAGATATACTAAATGGATTCTTTCACTATGGGAAACGTAATATTTCTAAATATTAAAACACTTTAAATTTTAATAATGTTTGTTGTATGCTAGGGCATAGAATAGCCCATTGCTTCATTTCAACTTTTCAGCAGCTTAATTTCAATGATCTCATGTTCCTTTTCTGTCCTGGGGGATTGGTGTGGGAGGGGAGAGGAGAATAGCTGCTTAAAGAGAGGATAAGGAAATAAGAATGGATAAAATCCTTAATGTTTCACATCCTTGAAGAGGCTGATCTCAATCATACTTAGTAGTTTGTCTAGGACTGAATCAGTTAGGACGCTTGATTTCAAGCAACAGGAACTAAATCTGATTGATTTAAACAGAAGAAAAAGGAATTATACTATATAAAATTAAAACTATTTTATATTTAAAATATACAAATGTTTTAGGGTAACTCACAGACTCACAAAATGGCTAAGAAAACATGAGTGTAGGCTTCTAGTACCACATCTAAAACCACCCTACAGGACCAGTGTGGTGACAACATCACCGCTGCTACCCTGGACTCAGACCTGCTCTGGCATGCTCTCTCGCACAGGGTGCTGCCCACGGCTGGTGCCCCCACACCGCCACCCTTAAAAACTGGGGTTGGCTTCCATATCTCAATGCCTCAGAACACATTGTCTCCTGACTCTTCCCTTTGGCATCATTAGCTTCAGATTCAGCTTCCAATTGTTGGAACCTGCCTCCTCTGCCCCAAATAGTGAGGTTCTGCATTTTCCAGCTTAGAGAGTGGGAGATGGGCTTTGCTTCTCAACATTACTTATAGGGTAGAGAGTTTATCAAATGAAGGAGGTACCTGAAAAGCTAGAGAAAATGACAGATTTCCACTATAAGGCCCAAGAAAAAGTACCACTTTCTAGAAGCCCTCCACTTGTAGTATACACTTGCACGACTTCACAGATTTCTTGTAGTTCTTCAGCTTTTAATTCCTAAGTCTCGTGTAGATCACTTTGGTAATTAGTATGCTCATGAAGTTATCTACAACTTATAAATAGTTTTGGTTTCACTGAATTTAAATGCCTTGCTGAAGGTCACAAACCAAAATGTTAAAGATGAGCCATATTTAAGGTACACATATTGGGCTCTATGAACGTAATACTAAACATGTGTCCTCTTTGTGTTTTCTAAGGATAACTCTACTCGTCACTCATTCAAATTGAATTGTTCTAGCAAACAACATAAAAAGTGTCTTCCTTTAGCTACACAGAGCAAACTACATTATAGGATATTATAATGGGATAGGTGCCAATAAAGCCCACATCACTTAATAATGTTCATTGGTAACTCAATTCAAAAATTACCTAACAAAGTTCAGCTGTGAGGAAAGGAATTCAAATGAATTACTTGAGCATGACCAAAAAGACTTGTGCCAAAAACAGATCCATTGCTTTTCAGTGCCTCTAAGTAATTTTTTTTTGCCTATCACTATGATATATCTTCTATCTGATATGAAAGCCCCAAAAGAGTAGAGGAGAAACTAACATCTGGTATATTTGTAGGATCATAGCCATAAGAGGCAGAAAGGTCAAAGGCAATCAGGCTAAAGAAATGCTCTTGCTTAGGCTGTGGTCTGTTTTAGAATTTTCTTACTATCATTTGCCATTGTCACAGAAGATATTTTGCTTAGAAACTAAGAACTCTCTCTCCCTAGGAGGATCTAGCTGGTGTGGGTACATTATTTCCTAAATTTTAGAACTGTAACCACAAAAATTATCTTCTAAATTTCTAAGAGTAGCCTTTTGTCCTCCCCTGTCCCCCCCCCCATTAATATATGAGGTCTGACAATTAAGTTCGCAAACTCATCCCAGAAAAAGTGCTACATACCTCATTGCTGAATATCACTATGGTCACCTTTGAAGTACTCTCCTTGGGAAGCTATGCACTGACAGCAGTGCCTAGTCTACCCTTCAAAGCAACCTTGGAATTCTTTTCCTGGAATGACCATCACAGCTGTTGTCGTATTACCTTTGATGTCCTGAATGTCATCAAACTGTTTTTCTTTCTACATTTCCTTTACCTTCAGGTAAAGAAAGAAGTCATTGGGAGCCAGATCAGGTGAGTAGGGAGGGTGTTCCAATACAGTGATTTGTTTACTGGCTAAAATCTCCCTCACAGACAGTGCCATGTAAGCTGGTGCATTATAGTGATGCAAGAGCCATGAATTGTTGGCGAAAAGTTCAGGTCGCTTAACTTTTTCTTGCAGCCTTTTCAGCACTTCCAAATAGTAAACTTAGTTAACTTTTGGTCCAGTTGGTACAAATTCATAATGAATAATCCCTCTGATATCAAAAAAGGTTAGCAACATTGTTGCACCCAGTTTGCAAACTTAATTGTCAGACATGCATATGAGGGGTATGTGTGTACTGACTGCAGTGGAAGGTTGGCTTCTATAGGCCAAAGAGTCCTTCACGGGGTTAAATCAGTTTATCAGGGGATGGCTGGGGTTAAAGAAAAAGATCCCTAAGACTAATGACTAATGGGTGCCATTCTCTCTCTCTCTCTCTCTCTCTCTCTCTCTCTCTCTCTCTCTCTCTCTCTCTCTCTCTCT
>NW_017731506.1:2564826-2590047 GCF_001890085.2 Hipposideros armiger
TCTCTCTGTCTTTGAACCTTTTGTGAACCTAGGGTTACATCTAGGAGGAATAAGTTGTGACAAGACAGCATGGGTTTAAAGGACCCAGCTGACCTCTAAATCTAGTTTCCCACACTGTAGAAACTATGACAATGGTACAGAAGAGGGGAAGGCCACTCTACTCTGACTTTCCATATAAAATTTGTCAACTGCAAATTTAACAAGCTACTAGGGAAACTGGATGATCTAGCCAGACCATTTAAACTTGCACAGCTAACCCTAAAAAGACTGAGTTCAATACTAAAAAAATGACTTCCCGACAACTGAAGCCTCCCCAACAACAGAGTTGTGAGCTGTGAGCCCCTAGAGACATTCTAGCAGCGGCTGGATGGCAATAGGCCCCACATCTTACAAAATGGACTCAGTTAATGAATTAATGACGGGTAGTAGTCAGTGGTCTGCAAAATGCCTTCTAACCCTAAGGCTCTGCAATTCTAAAATCCAGCTGTTAGAAACAGAACTACAGTCATGCCAAATAGCTGCCAGATGAAACAGATAATGAAGACAAACATCTATGACAGGGTGGACCTGGAAGAACTAACTCAGAATCAATATCTCAGTTACTGAGTGATCGGCGTCCAAGATACTTGCCAGGGAGTTGCTAACCTCTCCCAGGCAGGTCAACCTCTCTGACTTTTATGCGTGTCTATTTGGCAGCCATCCTAAAATAACTATTGTGGGACTTCCTTTGTAACTCTTCCATTTAATTTGCATTGTTATACAAGAAAATGCATTGTGTCAGTATAGATGTAGCTCTCTTGCTAAGAAAATTTTACAAAGGAGCCCTAATATCTGAATTATCCTTATAAATACTGTCACTATTTAGTGAGCCCAATGCAACCTTTCAAGTTTAAAGGAAGGCTTAAGATTGGAAATATCAGAAAATGCATTTTTTTTAAAACTCTCAGAAAATCAGGATATTGAAATACATGAGGATCATCTTGTGAAGTGAAAGTGTAGAATTCCTGTTAATTCACTTTTTTTTGGCTCCACTGGTTTTGTTTGTTTATGTGTATGTGATTTTATTTATTTATTTATATTTAGTAGGAAAGAAGAACTAATAGGTATTACGGATTCCCAGTGAATTTTATCACACCAGGCAGCCAGTATTAAAAACTTCTTTTTTTTTTCCCTAACAGCCATTTGTTTCCCAAGTGGTAGTCAGGAATGAGACTAACTAAAATGAGGCCATGCCTTCTGCCCTCAAACTTTTCCAGAATAGCTTTGATTGCTCCTCCAAAACTATGGGCTTCCTGGGAGTAGGAGATTTTTTGTTTTTTTTTTTTTTTACTTGCTTTGATGCAACATTCAAAATTATTCCAAATTTCATCTTTGAATCAGAATTTTTAATCTCTTGTTGATGCTTCAGATATGTTTTCCTATTCATTAGGCAATATCCTCAATCTGCATTTCCCTATAATTTGTACCTCATTTAACATTATTACTTGAAATTACCCTGGGATGTGGTTAGTTCCAAAGATTTCCCATAAAATAACGTCGCATTGCCCTGCTTAATTAAGGACACAAGTGATATTAACAAAGGGAATGAGAATTATAAGCAACATGAGCCAGGAAATCATGCATATGTAAGAGCAAACATATCCATAACATGTAAGAATTCTAGTATCAGACTCGCTGCATTGTTGACAGTAATAAAAATTGTGAAAACAGTTTTCTTATGAGCAGATTTTTACAAAAGACAAATGGTTCCCTCTAACTTCTTCTGTGAAGGACAGCTATAGTTGCATTTAGTTATTGGAATCCTGTGAACTCCTTGCAGGCTGTTCATATAGAGTAGCTGCTATGGCCTAATCCTTTGCTGTGGATACCTCCTTTAATTCTGTTTTTGAAGCTGAAATTATTTCACCCGGGTTAAAGAAAGAGTCTAAGAAAATTAAGACAGCCTAAGTCATGTCAAGTTATTTTAATATAATTGGAGGTTAGGAATTAGCCCTGGGATAAGGAAACCTTATAACTGGAAATAATTCATAAATTTGGAACATGTGAGAGAGAACTTAGACCTAGTGTGACTGAATTCTTTTAGCCTAAGATTTTGACACTTATGATAACTGGTAGATAAACAGATTAGGGGTGGAGGAGGGTAGAGTGGCAATGATTTACTTTCTTTGTAGTCATAAAAAAGGCCAGTAGGAAGCAGCTCTCCTGGCTCTCTAGAGGTTAAGCCCTATTTATTTGGAGTATCTTTCTACACCTTCTTTGGGGGACCTACACAGAGACATCTATAGGATGGTGCACTCATTATCCACCCTTCTCTTCTTCACACACTCCTCTGTCTATTGTGTCTGGCCCTTCTCATCGGCTGTCATTTCTCTGTGGCATCCCAGTAAACTTCTCCCTTTGTTTCAACTTCGAAGCATTGTTTAATCAGTACTTCTTACTCTTTCTTGGCCTCAGGTTTACATACATTTGTCAGAAGATTAAATGAAAAAAAAAAAAAAGAATGTAAACCACTGGTCCTAGTGCCAGGAGTAAGGGAGTAAGAAATACTAACGTTCACCATCATCCGCAGAAGCCTTCTTAGTCCTCTCTTTACAATATTCTGTATATTCTATTATTGAAAATATTAGTGTTAGTTTCATCCATTGATACATGAATATTAATATCCAATGATATTTATCTAACAATAAATTATTTTGGAAAACTGAGTCCCATACAGGAAATGGGGGGAAGTAGAAATAGCAAACAGCATATCTTGGGAAAAATATATTGAAATATTTTCCACAGAATTAACTAGAAAATAAAATTGAGATACATTTTACAGAGAGTAGAGTTATATTATGATAGTACAGCATCTCCTTTGCAGAAATAGCCTGACTTTCATTTTTTTTCTCTCTCTTTGATTTACCTCTCATACACCCTTAATAGTCTTAACTAATCATTGGCATCAGCAATTCTTGTTTGCACCCTCCAGAAAGGGCGCACAGGATAATTTTTAAGAAAGCAAGAGAAAAGATGGAATTCCAGAAGAATGCATACAGGAATTAAAGGAGGTATTTCCTACAGTGTTACCAAGTGAATATCAGACTTGAGGTTTTAAGTGTGGTCCTTTCTATCTACTATCCTTCAAGTTTGTTTTCAGTGGGGCTTCTGGCACTACAGCCTTAGTCTTGGGCTGCTCCACACAAGGTTGTAAATATGCTGAAGTTAATCTTTGGCATAAGTGTCTTCAAGTTTTACTGTCTCCTCTTTTCTGTGGTCACTTCTTCCTAAGTCTAGCAACTTAGTTAAATAGTCATCTTTGGCAGCATATATCCATTTCTCTTTATAGTAGAACTTTAAACCAACAAACTGTTTTCCTGAATATTTCAAATCCCCCCCAAAAGAGAAGTTTTGATTGCTTTTGACAATATCTATTCTAGGTTATAGCTATTATACAGACCTCTAACATCAGGCCCCCATAAGGGCCACTGGTCAAGTCAGTGGACAATGAAATAGATGCCCACCTTGGGCCATATGCTCTCTTTAACCAGGGCAGCTGTGACATGGCAGAGTGTAGATCTTGGTGACTACTGGTAAAAAGCACTCTGAAACATAGGTGAATAGGTGAAAGAAGTCAATTTCCAAAGCCTATATACTGTATAATTCCAACTATATGACATTCTGAGAAAGCAAAACAATGAAAAGATCAGTGTTTGCCAGGGGCTTGGGATGATGGAAGGAAGGGTGAATAGGTAGAGCACACTGGGTTTTTAGGAGAGTGAAACATTCTGTGTGATCCTGTAATAGGGGATACATGTCAGTATACAATTGTACAAACCCATAGAATGGACAACACCAAAGGTGAACTATATAGCTTACTAATATAAACTGTGGCTTTTCTTAATAATAATGTATAAATATTGGCTCATCAATTGTAATAAATATAGAACACTTGTGCAAGATGTTAATATTAAGAGAAAGTTGGGAGGGGGGAAGTGAAGGAGTACATGAGAACTCTACTTTCTGATTAATTTTCTAACTCTGCTCTAGAAAATAAAGTCTACTAATTCTAAAAAACAAAGGAGCAGAACACAGACAAATGTAAGGTGAGCAGGAGGGAAATACACAAGACAATAAAGTCCATGAAAAATGTCTCTAAAACACTTTTTTTTCTATATAGACCCAAGTTTCTTAATAAAAAGCACTGAGTTATGCAATTAATGTAAGGTTTAAAAAAAAAAACAGTACTGGCAAAGCCAATCACATTTCATAATCCCCTGCTAGCAAATAAAAATCTGAAATAATATCTTAAGGCTACTGGCAGCTTTTGACTGAGAATTCTAGCAATAACCACAATTGCTGAAACATTAAAATATATTTGTTTGTTCTCAGTTAAAAATAAACAGACCGGTTTTCTTTTATTGGAAAACATAATGGAATTAGTAATCAGGGGCATTTTACTAAAATGATAATTTCCAAACAGCATATTTTAGTCAAACCCAGGAGAAAAAGCCACCACTAGAGAGTGGCCACACACAGACTAAAATGCAGTCTCCTGCCTCATAGCTCTTTTTACCACATCATAAACGGAAAAATAGGCTGCAAAGGGGGTGTAATCCTATGAAAAGTAAGACTAGGAGGGTCTTCATTTCACAGAAATAGCATTTTGAACAAAGTTATTATCAAGCAGGATAGAATGGAGTGGAGAACAAAAGTCAATCTTGACCAGCAGCACTTGATGTTTTCATGAAAGAAATGAGGACATGAAATAAAAGAAGGAGGCTACCTTAGCAAGACTGGCAAATAGATACCAGTATTTTTCACCCATGAAGAGGTCTGGGAGTGCATGAAAAACAGGAATCACAATTGTTCTGAAACTTGAATAAAAGTACTCTAGAGTTTAGGCAGAAAGTGCCTTTCAAAATGAAGTTAAGTCAAAAGAAGTAATAACTTGCAGGAAATGAGAAGTGCTCAAAAGATATATTAAGAAAAATCTTTTATAAGAGAACATGAAAGAGACTTCCTTACCCAACAGATAGGAGAAATAATATTTAGAGAGAGAGAAAAGAATAGAATTATTTCCCACCATTTTATCACATAAAAGATATAATATCATGTAACTCCAGTCTAGCCAAGTGAAAACTGTAGCCCCAGAGAACGTCTACAATAGAATGGTCTCAGGACTGACCATCTTGTTGTGGGGGTGGGAATGGGATACATAGATTTTACATAGCACAATATAAGAAGAAAAAAATCAATTGCCCATATTAAATAATAGTCTCTTCATTATTTTGTCTCAGTCACTAAAAACTGCAACTCAAGTTAACTGGCCTATTCCTCCTGACAGACAAAGAAAAATATGCATGAGACTAGAGTTCTAACTTTCCCTTAGTGTGTACAAAAGTAGGAAAGTATTGTCCTCATTTTATCAAGAAGAAGAAACATGGAAAATCTACAAATCCACTGTTCTTGAACCCATCAGAGAACGAAGGTCACTGAGAAACCAAGTAGTCTGAAATCTAAGGAAAGAGCCACTTTCAAGAGAGGAGAGCCCAGCACTGGCTTACCTGGGACAGTGATTCCACAGATAGACAGGGTTGCCCTGCAAGTGGGTAGGAAGCTTTCAGCTAAAATGTTTGTGAATTTCTAAAGATCAAGAGTGAGCCAACGGGAGAGCTAGAACCCTAGCAACCAAACCAAAGACACTAGGAAAGTTCACAGCCACTTCAAGCTTTTCTCCCTCGACTTCACAGCCTGCTAGCAAAAAAAAAAACCTGAAGACAGAGTGGAACCTGGGGGAGAAGAGCAAACACTGCTGTGAAAAAGGCAGGAAGCCTGGCCTGGAACTTTCTTTTGTAGCAAAATCTTGAGCAACTGAGGGAAGGGCAGCAAAAACTACATGGGACACATGGATATTCAATGTGGCTGGGGCAAGGGAATATGGGGAAAAAAGTCCCTCTGTCTATTGGCAAGAGGCAGACAACTGTCCTGGACTGAGATCTGCTGGGAAGAGCAATCACTGAGAAAGTTCCACTCCTAAGATTAGGAGACACAGAGGCTGCCTAAGACTGAGGATGAAGCAGGACAACAGGGAACAACATCCCATCCTCTGAACAACAGGCTCACAAGCACAGAGTAACTAAAGCATCAGAAGTACGCCACTGGGCGAGGGGCAACAACTTTGAGAGACTCTACCTGAGGTGCAGGCTCATAGGGAAAGCCTAAACCTAAGAGGGTACTATGGGTAACCATCGCAACAACCAAGTCCCAAGAGAGCCAATATTTAGCAAGGTTGCAATATACACACTTAACATACAGAAACCATTTCTATTTCTATGTATTAGCAATGGGCAATTAGAAACTGGAGTTTTAAAAAGTGTAATTTTCAGTAGCATCGAAAAACATTAAATACTTAGCTATAAGTTAAAATATGTGTGAGAGCTGTATACTACAACCTATATAACACTGTTAAGAGAAATCAGAGAAAACCTAAAAAGAAAAAAAAGTGCAGAGCTATGTTGTGTGTATGGTTTAGAAGATGCAATATTCTTTTTTTTTTTTAAAGATTTTATTGGGGAATCAGGGAAGGGGAACAGACAAGTTGCTGTCCTTTTGTTCTTCAGTCTAGTTGTGGAGGGCGTCACTTCACTGGCCCATGTTGGTATTATCATTGCGCTCTTCCCGGGTGAGGCAGTTGCTCGCAGGCTATTGGAAAGCCGCTCAGGGCAGCTCACAAAAGCTCACACCCACTGCCAGCCAGCCCCACTGCAGCCTACTCTGTCACCTGCAACTCAAGGCAGCCCAGCTCCAGGTTGAGCTGCTGTTCATCATCTTAGATGTAGAGGGCGCAGCATCACTGGCCCTCATGTGGGATCCCAGCCAGGGTCCTGCTGCTCAGAGCTGGGGTCCCAAGCCAACCCCTAACAAACGCGCCACTAGGCTGGCCCAAAGACTCAATATTCTTAAGATGTCAATTCTCTCAAAACTTAACTATAGATTCAATGCAAAATCAATCAAAATCTTAACAGGATTTTTTTTTGGTAGAAATCAAAGAATTGATTCTAAAGTTTATTAGACAAGGCAAATAATTTAGAATAGTTAAAACAAACTTGAAAGAGAAAAGTAATATTGGAGAATCCACACTGCATTGCTTCCAGACTTAGTATGAAGCTATACGAATCAAGAAATTGTAGTACCGGAATTAGAAAAGATATATGCACCTCTATGTTTATTGCAGCACTATTTACAATAACCGAGGTAAGAAAGCAACCTAAGTGTCCATAAAGAGATGATTGGATAAGGAAGAGGTGGTGCATATATACAATGGAATATGACTCAGCCATAGAAAAGAATGGGATCTTATTACTTGCAACAACATGGATGGACCTAGAGGGTATTATACCAAGTGAAATAAGTTAGACTGAGAAAGGCAAATGCCATATGATCTCATTTATATGTGGCATCTAAAGAACAAAATAAACTAACAAACCAAACAGAAACAGGCTCACAGATAAAGAGGACAAACTGATGGTTTCCAGATGGGAGGAGGTTGGGGAGCTTGGTGAAAAAAGCGAAGGGATTAATAAGTATAAATTGGTAGCTACAAAATGGTCTCAAGGATGTAAAGTACAGCATAGAGAATATAGTCAATACTGTTTTAACAACCATGAAGAGTGCCAGGTAGGCACTAATCGGGGGGATCACTGTATAAATTTTATAAATCTCTAACTACTATGTCGTACACCTGAAACTAATATAATATTGAATGTGAACAGTAATTGAAAAAAAAATTAAATTTGGGAAAGAATAAAAAAAAAAAAGAAACTGTAATACTGGCAAAAGCACAGACACAAAGTTCCAACTGAAAAGAAGAGAGAATCTAGAAGAAAACACAGGAGAAATCATTGTGACCTTTGGTTAGGCAACAATTTCTTTAGCACACTAAAAACATGAACTATATAAGAAAAAATAGGTTAACTGGGTTTCATCAAAATTGAAAACTTCTACTGCTATTAAGGAAACAAAAAATAAGCCACATATTGGGAGAAAATGTTTACAATACTCAAATCTGACACAGGACTTTCTTCCAGGCTACGTATAGAACTCTCAAAACTCAATAATAAGAGAACAGCCAATATTAAAAAGGGATCAAAAGTTTGAACAACTACATCAAATATGAGCAAGGGGCAGCTTGGTTTAATAACTGTGTAAATGTGCCAGGTTGACTGTTTTGAAAGTCAGCTTTTATTTGGATGTACATGTTGTGCCATTATTATTATTATAGATCTAAACCTCATCCATTACAATTACCAGTAAAGAGGTTGAAGGAGGATTTTATTAGTTTTGTTGTTATCAGAAGAAATCACCTCTAACTAAGCTAGTAATCCCACCAGAACTCCTAGCTCCCTTCTGCTGTACTTGCCCATAGCCAGTGATTCCGCATTTTGCACTTGTGTATCGTCTCTGCCCAGTTACCCCTACGAGGAGCGGGGTAATTGGGCAGGGCGGGGGAGGGGAGGTGCAGACAATCTCAAACAGCAGCTGACACAAACGCATTTCTTCTCTTTTGGAAAGCGGCATATGATGATTAGCTTTGCAGAGGACACACGTTCATATTTGTAGCTGGCTTAGGCTATGGTCAAGAGTGTATGTCTTCAGGGCCAGCCGAGTGGCGCATTGGTAAAGAGCTGGCTTGGGACACCAGAGGACCCTGGTTCGGATCCCACATATGAGGGCCAGTGACGCTGCCCTCTACAGCTAAGATGCTGAACAACAGTTCAACCTGGAGCTGGGCTGCCTTGAGTTGCCGGCGAAGGCATAGGCTGCAGTCCCTACTGCAGTGGGTTGCCATGGGCTAACGTGTGTAGCCAGCAGCCAGCGTGAGCGGCCAGCAGCCGCAGTGAGCAGCCGTCCAGAAGCCGGTGACTGATCTGCCTCCCCAGGAAGAGCGCAATGATGGTGCCAACTTGGGCCAGTGAAGCAACGTCCTCCACAACTAGACTGAAGAACAAAAGGACAGCAACTTGTCTGTTCCCCTTCCCCCAACTCCCCAGCACTGTTCCCATCTCCCAATTCCCCCCCCCCCAAAAAAAAGAGTGTATGTCTTCTTACAGGGCGCTGCTTCAGCAGCAGGAAGCCATCCAAGAGCCGGGAGAAGTGAGGGCAGCTGGTTTGATGCGTGATCGCTGGTCAGTAATGAAAGCCCACCGACAATATCACAAATATCAGCTGCCTTTTGTGGTTTATTAAATTTTGTGTTTGCTTGTCTGCCGTCACTACGCGAACTACTTTACATTTTCCTTTATGTACATCACATGCTCAGCAAAACTGGAGTATGCTTTGATGCATTTATTGATTCATTCATGTATTCGTTCGTTTAATAAAAATGTATTGAGCACCACCTGCCAATCATTATTCTAGGCACCAAATAGAATAGTAATGTAAAAACATACTTTAATCTTGCTCTGATACATTTCTACTCGAAAATAATTTCCTATGCCTGAAATTCCCTTGCCTTCTGCTCTGGACTCTTGGCGGCATCTCTTTCTCTTTTTCAAAGACCGTTCATTTCCATTTGGGTATGGTGCGGTTCCTGAGAGGTGGTTCTTCCCTGCGGCCTAGAAGTCAAGCACGTGATCCAGGCCATGCCAATCAGAGCGAATCTCAGGACTTCTGCACATAATTCCAGGGCACGTGTGCTCAACTCTGCTCTGTAACCCCAGGAATGATGGTGCAAGTGTGGAAACTGCTGCAATGACTGTGCTACCACAAAAGGGCACTGCTGACCTGCAGCCAAAGTGGATCCACAAAGAGCACAACTAAAATGAAGAGTCCAGTTTGAGACACTGACCAAGCTTTTCTATTAAGATGTTTTAATTACATGAACAAATTGTTTTGTTGCTTAAGTCACTGAGGTAGGTTTCCTATTACAAATAAAAGCATCATAACTGATAAATTCTCTTTGCCTTGTAAAATCCTATTGACACCTCAAGAGCCATCTTAAAAGTTGTCCTGGTCCCTGAAACAGTGCCCTGCATATTCCATGTGAAAGGCGCTCTTGGGCCACAGACTGAAGTCAGAATATGGACGCCTCCAATAACACAATGAGTTGTTCAGCTATGACCTGAAGCAAAGTGACAGTTTTTCTCCACTGAACTTTCCTGACACATTGCATGAAACCCTCTTATTAGGCTTTGCATTCTACTCTGTTTTAAGATTATTTCTGTGTCTCTATTCTTCCTGCTTCTACACGGCAGTCCTTTAATTGAATTGTCCTTGCTGAATTTCGTTTTCTTTCCCAGTTTGCCTCAGTAATTTTAAATTTGAATGCCAATGTGTCTCTGCCACCAGACTCTCCACCCAACATAATGTCATTAGAGAACCAAAATAGCTCATTGTCTGTCTGATAATCCAAGATCAATACTTAAATAGAGGTTATTAGAAAACTCTCAGTAAATTACACATCAGAGTTAGCTATTTAAATATTTCATTTTCACTTTAGGTCTGCAAGTGAATCAAAATGGAAAAGAATGATGAAGGCTATTTATAGACTGAAATCAGAAACCTTGAGTTCAAGGGCCAAGTCCATCACTTACTGGCTATGTGTTCTTAGCAAACCACTTAGCCTCTGAGACTCGTGTTACCCATCAAAAAAGTGGGGATGAATCGGACCTATTCAGTTTATTTTGTAAACTACAAAACATCTTACAACTTCAATGCTTTCATCTTTTTTTTTGACAATGTTTTTTTGAACATCTAAGTGTCTCATCAATATGAAAGCCATCAGGGATACAGAAATAAATTCTGTTGACAAATTCACTAAGGGAAAAACAGTTAGTGAAGGAAAATTAAAATTCATACTGATGCAGCATGAAAAATTTCTTCATTTGATATGACATAAACTGCCAGCTATTCATACATTTAAAAAAATTAATTCCTTTTTCTATGGTACATATAGATATACTACATTTCCAAGCCTCACTTACAGATAAGTGTGACATAGGACTGAGTAATAGGATATAAAAGCATAAGTGGAAATGTACCATTTCCAGGTCAAAGAAATTGAGAGGTGGCTATGCTCCCTCCCACAGTTTTTCTCCTTTGACTTGCTAAATGCAAATAATGATGAAGGCATAGGGGATGGTGGAACCAGCCATAAGTTGGAGAAAACATGGATACCTGACTGACCGAATGAAAGATGGGCACCTGAGCATCTGGCTCAAACTGGTAGGTGAGGGAGAAATAAATGTCTGTTGTGTTTACACCATTAAATATTTGTGTCAATTTATTACATAAACCTATTACCTTAATCACTACCCTGGGACACTATGTCCTTTTGGTTTTCTTTCTACCTGACTGGCAGTTCCTTCTCAGTCCATTTTCTAGTTCCTTTAAATCTTTAAATTTCAAAATGTCCCTGAGTTGTCTTTGAACATTTTCTGTTTTCTATTTATAACCTCTTACTCTGTGATTATTGGATTTTGGCTTTTAGTCTGAGTGAGAAAAAAAAAAGCCATCCAACCTCATGGATTTAACTATCATCTCTGTGATGATAATTCTTAAATGTTTACCACTAGCAAAGAGCTTTCCCTGAAGTCCAGATTCAATTATCCAACTGCATACTTGGCACCCCCACTTGGATAACTCCTTGTCATCTCAAACTTAACATGCCCTAAACTAATGCTTTAACTTGGAGATTGGGTGGTTTAAGAAATTCCATATTGATAATGCTAAACATGTAGTGCTAGAGCAACATACAAATAAATATTGTATAGCCTGCTCTGGAGTTCATGGAAAAATGTCTGAATAAGAGGTACAGATTTGGAAATCATTAGCATAAAGATTTTGGTGGAGTTTGCTGTGTAGGGTATGCTATGGTCTGAATGTCTGCATCCTTCCAAATCCCATGTGTGGAAATCCTGATGGCCAACTTGATGATATGAGGAGGTGGGGCCTTTGGGAGGTGCTTAAGTCAAGAAGGCAGAGTTTCATGGATGCGACTAGTGCCTTTATAAAAGAGGCTCCAGAGAGCGCCCTCACCTCTTCACCATGTGAGAGTTCAATGAAAATCTGCAAACCGCGAGAGAAGAGGATCCTCACTTGACTATACTGGCACCCTGATATCAGACTACCAGCCTCCAGAACGTGAGAAATACATTTCTGTTGTTTATAAGCTATCTGAATGGAACAAGACACAGTAAAAAAGGAAAATATTTATGGAGTATAACCTATAAGAGCTAGGAAGAGATTGAAAAGGAATTATCCAAACTACAGAAGAAAAAGAAAATGATGGTCCAATGCAAAGGAGAGAGTTGCAAAAGGGATAAACTATACAACAGTGTCAGGTATGGTTGAGATGACAAATATGAAGAACAATATAGAGTGACAGATTAGTCTATTATGGCTGATATTGTTGGGAGCTCTTTTCTCTGGAATGGGGTGTCACAGAGCAAACTGCAATAGGTTAAGTAGTGTCAAGGAGGTTGCAAAGTAGGAAAGATTGTAAATTCTTTTTATAAAAGACATTATTTGGAAGGGAAAGAGGTCATTGGCATTGTCACCCTGGAGAGAAATTTCACTGCCAGCATGACTTTCTGAATGACATAAAACATCAGTGGCATTTAAAAATTATGCAAATCTTATTGGAGATATCATCCTTCTATACCATTGCTAGCAGTAAAACCAGTGATTTTGTTAGAAGGAAAACATTGCAAATCATATATAAACATTACATTAGAGTTATTGAATATGTTGACACTATTGTAACAAAATAATATGAAATTAATGATTCTTTATTCCCACCAAATAAGTACTACTAATCCTGGAAGACATTCTCCCTATGATATAATACAAAAACGTCTATAAAACTTCTGTTGTCACAAAGCAAAAATCAGCCATTTCTGGCTGAGCTAAAACAAATATTTATAGATGATGATAAAGAAGAGGGAATCTCATTAAATTCTAAAACCCTGCAGATTGGTACAATAACAAATTTAGGTCCAGCAGTAGAGATAACCATAAATATTTAGTTTATAAAGATTTTGTCTGATCTATGAATAATTTAATTAGGGAGATTAAGAAGCTTCTACTGTTACTAAAAACACTCCACATCAAAATGGTAATAATTTTGACTGATTATTAAGAGAAATGCAGTAATGTAGGATGATAAAGGAAATTATCTGATGATCTAAAAAAACTGATGAGCAAAAAACAGGATATGTGGTTATGCTCTGACCAATAGATTAACTAGGGAGAAAGATTAGAATTCATACTTAAACCACATTACTTATAATCTGGTAGCAATGTTAATGGACATATAAGGCCTATAGGTCTCCAGAAATTTCCCTTTAATATCTTAATAAATTTTTTTTTTAAGATTTTTATTGGGGAATTGGGGGGATGGGAACAGTGCTGGGGAGTTGGGGGAAGGGGAACAGACAAGTTGCTGTCGTTTTGTTCTTCAATCTAGTTGTGGAGGATGTTGCTTCACTGGCCCAAGTTGGCACCATCATTGCGCTCTTCTCTGGCGAGGCAGATCAGTCGCCGGCTTCTGGACGGCTGCTCACTGCGGCTGCTGGCCGCTCACGCTGGCTGCTGGCCACACACGGTAGCCCATGGCAACCCACTGCCACAGGGACTGCAGCCCACGCCGTCGCCGGCGACCCACGGCAGCCCAGCTCCAGGTCGAGCTGTTGTTCAGCATCTCAGCTGCGGAGGGCAGTGTCACTGGCCCTCATATGTGGGATCCGAACCGGGGCCCTCTGGCATCCCAAGAGAGTTCTTAACCATCGCGCCACTCGGCCGGCCCAATAAAAATTTTTAAGGCCCCATCAGATTTGATCACAGGAAATCCAACATTATTAAATATTCCTCTCCATATATTTTTGGGAATCCTCAAGGAAATTACTAAACGTTCCATAAACGCAAGGCAGCTATATCTCCTTGTCTGCTCAGCTGCCTGACTCACTGCAGCATCTATTTAGTTTCCTTGTTGATCACACCTTGTCCCCAGACACCAATCACCCAGGCTGCCACTACTCCCTTTGTACCACTTTACCTAAATTTAGACACAGGCCTCTCCCGAAATTTCAATCAGTCCAGATAAGACTAGATTGTGATATTTAATTAAACTTTTCTGATGCTTTAAGATAAAAGGAGAAAATTGAAACTAAAGAAAAATAATGTATCATTGGAATTAATTATGACCAGA
This sequence comes from Hipposideros armiger, assembly GCF_001890085.2. Taxonomy (NCBI): domain Eukaryota; kingdom Metazoa; phylum Chordata; class Mammalia; order Chiroptera; family Hipposideridae; genus Hipposideros; species Hipposideros armiger. The sequence goes on from NW_017731506.1 coordinate 2,579,015, forward strand.
ATCCACAAGCCAAGATACTTCCTGAATATTTTACTTTGGAACACTTGGTTGCTGGTTTTACACCCAAACCTGGAGTCCAGACTCTCAACTACTGGAGGACCTCACAGAGGAAAGACATTTTTCTTCTAAAATTAGATTATTTAGAGACAGTCACGAACACCTGTCTCCATGTTCATTTTCTGTAAGTTTTCATTTTCTCTGCTTTAATTAGCACAATGAATAATCAATTAGAGTTTTTTCCCCCTAAAATAAAAGAATCCTTCCCATAAAAGTGAACTCAACCACATCTCCATTATTATTATTATCATTATTATTGTATTATTATTATTATTTAGTATTATAATTACTTTCAAATGGGGGCAGAGAAGTTTGGTCTCAGCTAGAATGGACATTATAGCATGTATGAAATTTATTTTTTTAATTCTATTAAAGAACAGAACTTAATATACTGGATATCAGGCAATGGAGGACAGTGATCCCTGAGAGATGGCAAACAAATGACAGATGGAAAAGAAAATGATTGCAAAGGCTCACTACCTGGAAAAAGTCTTTAGGTTGCAACACAAGGAGAAAAACACTAATAGAGTCCAGTGGTCTCCCCAGTTTAGAAATCATAACTGGGAGCTCAGGGATCCAAGGTGGCTAGAGTCCACAAGGCCTAGTACCAATACTCATCTAACCCCTTTAGTTTGGCACATAAGGTTCTGCATGATTTCATCCAATCATCTATCTCCAGTTTTATCCCTTTGGGAATCTCCTCCCCTCAAAATTATCTTTCTGGCAAGTCAAACTACTTGCAATTCTATGAGCATATCTTTGTCTTTGCTTTCCACTGTGATAATTTTTCACACTGTCCCACTCAGGATACCCAGTGTTCCCCTGCTGAACACTTACTCAATGACCAAATCTTGACTCAAGCACTAATACCTCAGTGAAGCCTTTTTTGATATCTTACTTGCAGCCCCAATTAGAACCCCAAATTTCCTTCCACTGGACTCCACCATAGCTATGGTAGGCTGAATAATGCCTCCTCCAAAGATGTCTAGGTCTACATCCTCACAACCTGTGAATATGTTATCCCACATGTTACAAGGAAAGATGTGATTAAGGTTCTTAACATGGGGAGATTATCCTTTATTACCTAGGTGATGCCAATATAATCACAAGAGTCCATAAAAGAGGAAGGCCAAAGGGTTAGAGTCAGAAAAGGCAATGGATGCAGAGAAGGGGGGAAGGGGAGAGAGAGAGTGAAAGGTGCTACCTTATTGGCTTTGAAGATGGAGAGTGGGGCTATGAACGAGAGAATGCAGGTAGCTTCTAGAAGCTAGAAAAGGCAAGAAAATGGATTCTCCTCTAAACCTCCAGACAGAATGCAGCCTGCCACCTAGACCTCTAGAAAGATCGCAGCCCACTAACACTTTGATTTTAGGTGTCTTATCTCCAGAACTATAAGAAAATAACTTCGTGTTTGTTGCTGCTGTAACAAATGACCACTAGGTTTGTGGTCGTTTGTTACAGTAGCAATAGAAAATGGATAATGGATACGGTAGCTTATGGTCGTTGCTCTCATAATGACTAGAATACAATAACACGTTAAAGCATTTCTTTTTTTATATGGAGCTCCTTGCTAGTGGAATGTAAACTTTTTGAGCAGCCATGATCAGGGCATATTAAATATCTGAGTCACTATCACTTAGCACAGTTACCTGTCATCGGTGTAAATATTTGTCGACTGAGTGGATAAGTGAAGAAATAAGCAAATATTTATCAGTATCCTTTATACGTAACCCATTTCCTTCAATCCCTTAGCTCCGCTCCAGTCCCAGTGGATTTGAAGATGGAGAGTAGGTCTATGAGCAAACGAATGCAGGAAGTTTCTAGAAGAATCAATGAACTCTCATTTTGTTTGAACTTGGAAATTAAGTTTGACCTTCACATATTTTTCACCGATGTGTTTTTGAACTATCCCTCCAGGACAGTTCTAAGTGAAGAACTGTCATAGAAAGATGCATTTTTAACCATTTTGAATCTGTAGAAAACTTAAATAACACTGGTTTTGTTTTAGAAACCAGAAGACAGGAAAGATGCTGTAAATCTATGTTGATTCCAGATTGAGTAAATAGCCAATGCCTAAGAAAGAAAACCTGAGGTTTGAGGTGGGAGCTGGACTGGGCAGACTCCTTGTATGGACCATCCTGACATACTTCTACACATTGTCACTACCAGTTCAGGCCATTGCTCCCTGTACACTAATCCTGCCCCAAACAGTGGGTGCTACAACCATGATCTGTTAGTCACTCCTTTTTATCCAGGGACTTAGCAGGGCTGATGCTTTCCACTCAAGCCAATTTGGATCTACGAGTGCATTTTTCTATGAAAATACTATAATTTTTATAATCAGGTATAAGATATGATAAAAAAGATTCTATCCATAACATCTGTTATAGGTTGTTAAATATATCTTCATCAATTGGTCTATGGGTTTCATCATCATTTAAAACATTTTGATGGGACATGACTTTGGGTTCCAAACAGGCTACTTAAATATCGTACTGCATATAGCTCAAGTAGAATCTTAATTTCTGAGCAAATAAACATACCTATCATGCCAAGTAAACAACTTGGGGAAAATCATATGGTTTTAATTCATCAGAGTCTCAATATCTGAGCAGAATAAAATTTAAATCTGATTCTTATTTACATCTTAAAATGTTTCAAGTGATTTTGAAGCTAGAAAAACATAGGTATCTCATGCTCTCTTTTCCTGGCAGTGACACCAAAGAACCACTTTATACCAAAGCACACACGGAAAGGGAAACAGAGTCCCATTTGCTGACAGCGATAGGCGAACAGCTGCAATGATTTCTCTCCCCTGGCATCTTCTGTTTAGCATCAGCTTTCTTACTCCCCTGTAATGCCAGACAAATTAAATGATCAGGGCTACTGCTTGTTATTGAACATCCAAAGGGATTACATTTCAAATGTTCAGCAATAGATTGATGCTGCTGGAAGGAAAACCGGAAGCCAATAAACTGCTAGATTGAGTTTATGGCTCCATATGTAACGTCATCTAAGAGTATGTGACAGTTTGCAAAACAAGTAGGCTCGAGGCAGCGTAAGCACTTGGCTCCGGCTTTTAAACAGGAATGACAAAACTACATTCTTGCATCTGCAGTGTCTCTAGCCCTGTGATGTTTTTGTCACCATTTGGGTTTTTCTCCCACTGTGACCTAGCTAGCAAACTCACAGCAAAGTGATCCAGCTTAGACATGAACTCGTCCAGCCGCTCTTGGCTCAAGAAAACCAAAACTGAAATTGCATGACATTTGGAGTAAACATTATAGATTTACTTAAACAACATAAATCAGTCTGATATTTCAAGACTCTCAGTAGTTGTAATTCAGTGGGAAAAAGAAAACAGAAGGAGCCAGTAGTCTCTGTCTTTCATCAGATTATATATAGGTAGCTGGCATGAGTCAAGCCATGTCTCAGTTTAAGAAGCTGTTAATCATCAAAAAGAAAAAAAAAAAAAGAAACAGGGAGAGATGGTACAATTTTAAGTACTTTCCCACAATTACCTTTATATGTGTAGTCTCAGAAACTAGTTCTGTTCTCTCCATCCTACAGTTGTAATTTTCCCCCAACTCTGAGAGATACTCACAATGAAAAACAAAGCTTGTGTTCTAGGGTCTGTCCTTTTTTGATTTTCATTTGTGCTACTTATACTATAGATGCTAGATTTGTCCTAGTTGCAGATGTATTTTGCAATGATTTAAGCAAATAAAAACATCATTCAGGCTGACTTCCGCAAGGGACTTGTGCTATAGTGTTCTAGACTTTTATGGTCATAGAATCTGTTTATATGAATAGAGTTTTGAGCCATTGACCATGGATTAAATCAACAATTTCTAAATATTTTAGCATAGAAACAACTTTGGCAGGACAAAACCACTCCTCTCCCCCTAGGATACTACCCCACCTAGAATCCCACTACTGCTCTGATAACTGTCCCTGGCCCTTTCTCATGCAATGGGGAATGGAGTGCTTTGGGCAGGGCTTAACAGAGAGCAGAATCAGGCTTGAAAACAAATTATCTCCCTTATTAAGGCTTTGTCTGTTTCTCCACCCTCCCTTACCTCAGTATACAGCTGAGAATGCATAGGGTTCCACTGGAAATGTTGTATGACAAGACTGTGATTGGTGGCAGCAATGTAATTAATTCTATCCAATGTCCTAAAGCCATATAGTCACTCAGGGTAAAAAGGCAATTTCAATTGTTTTCTCTTTTTCAGCTCCATTAGTCATGCTATCTCATCTTCTCTCAGTATATTATTAATTAATCTCCTTAAATTATAAACAACACACGTTTATTGTGGTGTATTTTAGAAAGGGCAATGAACTAAGCAAAACTTTAATTTGTCAACTTTCTTTGGAAAAAGTCTCTCTCCCCATTTAGACTTAATCTTTTTCTTTTACCCTTTCCCTGTCTTTCTTACTTTTTACAAACAGCCCGAGGGTATTTTTACTCTTACTTCCTACTTCTAAACTTTAAATTCTTATAGTTTTGGACTAGATCAAATTAGAAGTATCTTATAAATATTTTGAGAGTTGGAGGGCTAATTATACATATGTGTCAAAGAAAATAATCGTATAAAAAAAGGAAAGCATTATATCTTTCAAGGAGCTTTAGTTACAAAATCATTTTAGATATTTGTCTGATACTTTCAGTTTATCAGCCATATCGTAACATCAAAACAAAGGCTGACTTAAACTAATTCTTATTGACAGTAAGCTACTCAGAACTGGGAGCTCCATTCAAAATCAATTTAATATTTTTGTTTATAGCAAGCGTTTGTATTTTTCCTGTTATACCATTATTATTTTTAAAATTTTACTGCTTATGAAATTCTAAATCTAAAGGTACATTATTTATTTCAACTATTTTTATATAAAACTATATTTTTGGAGAAATACATTCTCACTTCACATTCTCCTACTATGTGCATCAATTACATGGGACCTGAAGCAATAAGTCCTAAACATTTTCTCAGCCCACTGTGGAGAGTGATGTGAGAGCTTCTTTCGATATATTCACATTCACATGAACTATACATGTCTTATTCTCAATTTACAAACAGGATAAAATTTCTAAGTTTGCTTTTTTTCCCCTAAACCTTGATTAATGGATGTAAAACTTGCGTCTTGAGACAGCACTGACTGAGTTACAAACTAGCAATATCACCTGAGTTTTCTACAAAGCAATGGAAAGTGTCAAGGAAAGTCCACTTTCAGTGCCACATTTGTCCCTGACCAGCGAGGCTGACATTAAGGAAATCATTTACCATCGCAGGCCCTGAATCTTCTGATATACTAAACAAGAGGATTTTAAAAGCTGGTTTCTGAAACTAGTAAAAAAAAAAAAAAAAAAAGCTGGTTTCTAAATCCACTTTCAGATCTCACAAATTATAAACTTTTTCTTTGTTTCTTTGCATGCTTTCATTTAGTTTTTAAATCAATTTTATGAAAGCATACCTTATAGGTTTTTAAAAAGTGCCAAATTTAAGTGTACTTTTCATGAATGTTGACAGATGTATACACTCATATAACTAATATTCTAAACAAAATAAAAGACATTTCCAACTTCTCGAAAGTGTCCTCAGGGTCTTTTTTCAGTTATCCTTCACCCTCACCACCAGCCAGGAGCAGTCACTCACTGATCTGCTTTTTGTTCATCCTAGTGTATGCAGCCATACACTATGCATTCTTTTTGTCTGACTTCTTGTACTCAGCATGATGGTTTTGAGATATATACATACTACTACATGTATTAGCAGTTTATTTTTTATTGATGGTCTGTATTTTTATGTGTTTATCATATTTTGTTTATCCAATCACCTGTTGACGGACATCTGGGTTATTGGAACTTTTTAGCCTTTTGAACAAAGCTGCTATGAATATTTGTGCACATATGTACAATCCTTTTGTGGAAATATGTTCTCATTTTTTTGAATAAGTAGCTAGGAGTAGAATTTCTGAGTCATGTGATATGTATATGTTTAACATTAAAATAAACTGCCAATGTTTCAGAAGGAATGTAGCATTTTAACTCCCAACTGCAATATATAAGAACTCCAACTACACCTAATCTTTACTGACACTTGTTATTGAGTATCTTCCTAATTTTTTAATTCTAGGGGATGTACAGTAATCAGTTGTGGTTTAATTTGCCTTTCCCTGATCACTATTCATACTGAATGTCTTTTCTTGTGCGTTTTGACCATTAGTCAACATATTGGTATATTTTGGGAAGAGTATGCTCAAATCTGTTGCTCATTTAAAAAAAGATTGGATAGATTTTTAACTATTGAGTTTATATGAGTTTTTGTACAGATTCAGGATATGTCTTTAGTCTGATATGTATCAGGAATATTTTCTCCCAGTCAGTGCTTTGACTTTTTCTTTTCTTATCTATGGTTTTTTAAGAGCAAGAGTTTTAAGGTTATCATTTTTTCCCTTTATGTTTAGTGACTTCTGTGTCCTAACACATTGTTGCCTTCCTCAGTGTTTTGATCATTTTCTTCTGTTTTCATCTAGATTGATAGATTTGGATTTTGTCTTTAGGTGTATTATCCATTTTGTATTTGTTTTTGGTATAGTATGAGGCAAATGTCAAGATTCATTATTTTTTATCCATTTATCTGTTTGTTCCAGGACAATTCACTGAAAACAATATTCCTTTGTCATTAAATCATCTTAGCACTGTTTTTGAAAATCAATTGACCATATATGTATAGGTCTATTTCTGGACTCCATATTCTGTTCCATTAATCTATATGTCAATCCTTAGACCAACCAGTGTCACACTGTCTTTACTATCATAACTTTATAATAATTCTTTTAATCAGTAGTATAGATTATCTGACTTAGTTCTTCAAAACTGCTTTGTCCATTAAATATATATTTTCTGTTTCCATATAAACTTTAGAATTGTTTTGTCAATTTCTACCCAAAAAAGTGCAGTGTTATTATGTTTGAATTTGAGTCAAATCTATAAATTAATTTGGGGAGAACTGATATCTCAATAAGATTGAGTCTTCCAATCAAGAAACATGGCATAGAAGTCCCTCTTTTAGATCTTAAATTTTCAATTCTTAAATACTTTCAGCAATATTTTATAGTTTCCTGAGCTCAGTTTTTGCAAATATTTTGTTAAATCTATTCCTAAGCATATGATGCTTTTGATATTATCATAAATGATTTTTTCCCCATTTATCTGTTGATAGAAATACTATGTGCTTCTACAGATTTATTTATTCTGGACATTTCATATAAATAGAATCATACAATGTGTGGTCTTTTGTGACAGACTTCATTTACTTAGCATAATGTTTGCAAGGTATTATAGCATGTATCATGAATTCATTGTTCTTTAATGCTCAATAATATTCCCTTGTATGAATATGCCACATTTTATTTTTCCACTCAACAGTTACATAATTGGATTGTTTCCACTTTGGGAAATGAATAATACTACTCTGAACATCCATCTACAAATTTTTGTGTGAACATATGTTTTCATTTCTCTTGGTCATATATTATACCCAAAAGTAGAATTTCTGGGTCACATGATAACTCTATGTTTAACCTTTTGATGAATTGTCAGACTGTTTTCAAAGTGGCTGCATCATTTGACACTCCCCCCCCCAGCAGTTTATGAGATTTCCAATTTCTCCATATCCTTGCCAAAATATGTTATTTGTCCTTTTCATTGTAGTCATCTTAGTGGGGGTGAAGCAGTACTTCACTGTGATTTTGATTTGCAGTTCTCTCATAGCTAATGATATTGAGGATATAATCATGCACTTCCTGCCATTTATATAACTTTTTTGGAAAAACACCTGTCAGATCCTTTGTCCATTTTTAATTGGATTATTTCTTTTATTTTTTTAATTATATGGTGTCTTTGTAAATTCTGGGTATTAGACAATTATCAGACATATGATTTGCAAAAGTGTTCTCCCATTCAGTGAATTGTAATTTCACTTTCTTGATGGTGTCTTTTGAATCACCAGAGTTTTTCTTTTTGATGATGTCAAATTTATCTCTTTTTCTTTGGTTGCATGGGCTTGTATTGCAATATCTAAGAAACCATTACCTCATACCAGGTCATAAATATTTATGCCTTTATTATTTTTCTAAGACTGTTGGAGTTTTAACACTGATATTTAGGTCCTGTATCCATTTTGAATTAATTTTAGTGTATGGTGTGAGGTAGGGGCCCAACCACATTCTTTTGCATGTAAATATGCAATTGCCCTAGCACCATTTCTTGAAAAGACTATTCTTTATCTAATGAATTCTCTTGATACCCTTGTTAAAAATCAGATGACCATAAACATGAAGGTTTATTTCTGGACTCTCAATTCTATTCCATTTATCTATATGGTTAGCCTGTTTTATCAGTTTTCTTATCTATACAACTAGGATACTAGTATTATTACCTACCTTAGAGCACTATTGTGAATATTTAATGGTAAAACATGCATAGAGTACTCAACACATTGCCTGGTATATTCTTTTTTTTTTGTAATGTGGCTTTTTATTGATTGGCTGTTGACTTGTTTGCTGTAGACTTATTTTTTATTGTTAGTTTCAGGTGTACAGAACAATGCAATAGTTATCCCTTTCACCCTTCACACAGAAACAACTTCGCTCCCCCATCTACTGCCCTCCCACCCCCGACATCACACTTATTTATTACAATTCCATTGATTCCATTCCCACACTCTACTCCACATCCCGTGACTATATGTATATATAATTACAGTTGACGTACATTATTATTCAACATCAGCTTCAGAAATGCAGTGCGGTGGTCCGGCCTCTACACTGCCTATGAAATGGTCTCCCCCACAAGACATGAGTCCAACTGGCCCCCTAAAAAACATTTAAAACATTATTGATTATATTCCCCAGACTGTCTTTTCTAGCCCTGAGACCATATTGTAGTTACCAATTTGTATTGTCTGGTCCCTTCCCCTTCTCCTTCATCCCCACCCCCTCCCAAATAGCAACCTCAGTTTTTCCTCTGTGTCTCTGAGACTACTTCTGTTTACATTTCTCATTTATTCAGTTTTTTAGAATCCACGTATAAATGAGATCATATGGTATTTGTCTTTCTCTGACTGACTTATTTCACTTAGCATAATGTTCTCTAGTTCCATCCATATTGTTGCAAATGGTACTATTTCCTTCTTTGTTATAGCTGAGTAATACTCTATTGTATAAATGTACCTTAGTTTCTTAATCCAGTCATCTACCGATGGGCATTTCGGTTGTTTCCAAGTCTTAGCTATTGTGAATAGTGCCGCAATGAACATAGGGATGCATATATTTTTTTGAATTAGTGTCTTGGGTTTTTCTGGATAAATACCTAAGAGTAGAATTGCTGGGTCATAAGGTAGTTCCATTTCCAGTTTTTTGAGATACCTCCATACTGATTTCCATAGTGGCTGCACAAGTCTGCAGTCCCACCAGGCTTCCTTTTACCCCACAATCTCACTAGCATTTGTTGCTTGTTGACTTATTGATGATAGCCATTCTGACCGGGGTGAGGTGGTATCTCATTGTAGTTTTTATTTGCATTTCCCTAATGATTAGCCAGGTTGAACATTTTTTTCATATGCCTGTTAACCAATTGTATGTCCTCTTTAAAGAAATGTCTCTTCATATCCTCTGCCCATTTTTTAATTGGGTTGTTTGTTTTTTTGGTGTTGAGTTGCATGACTGTTTTATATATTTTGGATATTAACCTCTTATCACATGTCTCGTTGACAAATATCTTCTCCCATTCAGTAGGCTTCCTTTTTGTTTTATTGATGGTTTCTTTTGTTGTGAAAAAACTTTTAAGTTTGGTGTAGTCCCATATGTTCATTTTTTCTTTTACTTCCCTAGCCCGCAGGGATGTATCAGTAAAAATATTGCTCAGGGTAATGTCTGCAAATTTAGACCCTATATTTTCTTGTAGAAGTTTTATGGTCTCAGGTCTTATATTTAAGACTTTAATCCATTTTGAATTTGTTCTTGTAAATGGCATGAGGAGGTGGTCTAGTTTCATTTATTTGCATGTGTTAGTCCAATTTTCCCAGCACCATTTATTAGATAGACTATCTTTACCCCAATGTAAATTCTTGCTTCCCTTGTGATAGACTGCCCATTTATGCCTGGATTTAGTTCTGGGCTCTCTATTCTGTTCTATTGATCTATGTGCCTGTTTTTATGCCAGTACCATACTATTTTGATTACTGTACCCTTGTAGTACGTTCTAATGTCTAGAAGCGTGATCCCCCCAACTTTGTTCTTATTTCTCAGGATTGCCGTGGCTATTCAGGGTCTTTTTTAATTCCATATAAATTTTAGGATTATATTTTCTATTTCTGTGAAAAATTCCCTAGGTAGTTTGATAGGAATTGCATTGAATCTATATATTGCTTTAGGCAATATGGACATTTTAACTATATTAATTATTTCTATCCATGAGCGTGGAAGTTTTTTCCATTTATTTGTATCTTCTTTTATTTCTTTCTTCAGTGTCTTATAGTTTTCAAAGTAGAGGTCTTTTACTTCTTTGGTTAAATTTATTCCTAATTATTTTATAGTTCTTGAAGTGATTGTAAACGGAATTGTTTTCTTAATTTCTTCTTCCGATAGTTTATTATTGGTATATACAAATGCAACTGATTTCTGAGTATTGATTTTGCATCCTGCTACCTTACTGAATTCATCTGTTAGTTCCAATATTAGTTTTTTGATGGAGTCTTTGGAGTCCTCTATATATAGCATCATGTCATCTGTGTGTAATGACCATTTTACTTCCTCCTTTCCAATATGGATGCCTTTTATTTCTTTTTCTTGTCTGATTGCTGTGGTTAGAACTTCCAGAACTATGTTGAATAAAAGTGGAGAAAGTGGACAGCCTTGTCTTGTTTCTAATCTTAAAGTGAATAATTTTAGCTTTTCCCCATTGAGTATGA
>NW_017731506.1:2596538-2612339 GCF_001890085.2 Hipposideros armiger
GTAGGGAACTCTCTGATCTGCCCTCTGAGACCCTGAGCCTCAGCAACTGCGGGTGCAGTCTGTGCCTTCATGCGCCTCGCCTCCCTCTTCCCCCACTCGCCCAGTCTGCCCACCTTTAAGTACTCGGCGTGGGAGTCCCTTCGCTGCTCAGCGTGCTCGGTAGAGGTTTGTTTGCTGCGCGTCAGCAGTTCAAATTGCTGTGCTTTCCAGGGGAGAACTCAGGGAGCCCTCCTCACTGCTGCCATTTTTTCTCTAGCTGCCTGGTATATTCGATTAATGTCAGTTATAATTACACTTTCACTCATGTACCCCTAAAACAATGTATTGATTGTGCTAATTCAGTGAAACCTACCCATAACTTTTTATACTGTTTCTATGGAAAAATCCATTCTGAATTCCAGACTGGGACACCAGGACTACATTTAACTTAAACAGTGGAAACTTCACTGGCAGAAGTTTGGGGACAAGATAGAAGCTTTGAGTTACAAGCACTTTCTTGATTTTATCATTCTATATATTCATGAGATAATATTTCTTCGGGCATTTTGCTGTTTCCACTGCTCCACCTTTTTCTATGAGTACATACTAAGTTGACTGTAAGTCATTTACTATTGAAATACCTACAATGGGAATGTTAAAAACATTCATTAGAGATTCCTGTTGTGTTATAACACACATTGCATGTTCTACTGGTCATATCCTATCACCTGTGTATTCTTGCCATTGAACTCTATCAATATGATATAATCCATTAATGTATTTCATGTATGCACCACAAAATTAAGAGGAAAGTAATGTCTTCACTTGAAAAAGAATCCTTAAAGAGTTGGCTCAGTCGTGGGGTGTTTTTCTCTCTCACATTTTTTTCTTGTTTTATTTATATTTCTGTTTCCAGCAGCTACAAAGCTGTATTCAAAATATCCAAAGTGCTAAATCTTCTACAAAGACCAGCTGTCTGCTCAACTGCAATTTTTAAAATTAAGCCGCTTGGATTGGATGGTAACAAAGTAAAAAAAAGGAGGATGAAGTAGGGTGGATGAGTACATAGGATGGTAAAAGGATTTGTTTCTATTATAAGAAAACTGCTAAATAGTTCAAAATACAGCAAAATGCAAATCTAAAAATGCCTCCATATGTTTTTTGTCTAATAAGGGTGATGGACATAATGAGAATGTTAATAACTCTGTGTATTAGTCCAACTATGATTTTCTACATAAACCCTGAATTATGTGCTAACAAATATATTTCCTGCAAAAAAAACTTTTTTTTTTCATGAAAATGGCATAAGGAGTAGAGCAAAATTTTTATATAGGAAAATTTAGAAGCAACCCTAATGGACTTAGGATATGATTGAGTCTCATGCCCTATAACTGGGATAAATAATAAATCTCAGCCACCAGTTTCCTAATAAAATCTCATTTCAACCCTAATTATATCTACTCTCTTGGTACCATTACTATAAAAATTTAAATGGAAAAATATTTAAGAATAAGTTGCCATTCATAAAAGAGTCTCATTCCCTTTTGGAATGTATCATGGTTCAATATGACTAGCACAATGATTTCTGACTATAGCACGAAAGATCACTTTGCCAGGACAAAATCCATTAGGCTTTCCTCCTTCTCACCTCCACCTTATTAAGAAAACCTTGAAGCCATGCCTGCTTTTACTAGGGTCACTAATAATACTGATATACTACTAAAGAATAATTTCTAAGTTTCTTACAAACACTGCCTTTAGAAAACAGCAACATTTTAAGAAACATGTTAATAAGGGTGATATTTACTTAAAATTAAACAAATGCATTTCTTTTGGTTCTTGTTCAAAATATGTATACCGGGGGTGCCAAAAAAATGTATACATATGACTTGTATTCATCTTTTGTTATCGGTGTACTTGTATATTGAGTAGCACAATTTTAATAGTTTTTTTCTTTCTTAAAATGTGTATACATTTTTTGTCACTATATATATATATATATATATATATATATATATATATATATATATAGAGAGAGAGAGAGAGAGAGAGAGAGAGAGAGAGAGAGAAAGAGAAAAAGAGAGAATTGAGTTTGTTCACAAATATTACTGGCACACAGTTAAATGCTCAAATGCTCCATGGTCATTTCCAAACAACAAATTCAAATGGAGAGTAACTGGCTGTCTTAAACTCAGTGAGGAAGCCTTTATTCAGATACCTGTAGAGAAGAACAATATTATCCAGATGTGGCCCTGCCATTATTCATGTCTTCTATAATAAGGTAGCTCATTCTGTCACTTGAAAGACCCAAGCTTGTGTCAATCACGAATGCTCTTGCAGTCCTTGGGCAGTAGAAATAGTTTAGTTTATGCACGGCCTATGTCACACGAATGCCTGGCAACCTCTCTTATTTCTTTTCTCCCCCGTCTCTTCTGCCCTGCTTCTGCACCCCAAGGGTTCCTGCTTTATTACACAGCCCCACATAATGTCAGTATGTCCTGCTGAGGCTGCTGAGCCAGTTAGGTTAATCAGCTAGTTTCATTTTCCTTGGCTCCTCAACTCTTCAGACAAACAACACTCCCTTGCATAAGAGACTCTCCTTTGGAGTATTACTTGACATGTCTCCTTCCTTGACAGGACTAGTGAATGGTAATGAAGGGTGAATAAGGGTAAATCCCCTCACCATATGAGTGAAGTTGGGGAGGACAAAAGGTATTAATCAGAGGACTAGAACTTCCATCCTGTCATAGAAACAATCAAAACCTAACTTGTTGAACATTGATCGCTGGAAATAGAGCAGTTCTTTGTGATCAGAAAGTGTGTTTTCTGATAACTGTTTACCTCAGTGAAGCATAAGGATACATTAAGCTGCCTGCCATAATTTTGTTTTAACCTTAGTGTTTGTAAATCTAGTATGCCTTGGAGACCAAGAGGCCAGAATTCCCATAGTAATCTCCAAAATCTCAAAAAGAAACAGATTGTTAAATACAATCAATTATGTACTTTTCATCAGAATGGAGACAGATTTTAAAAGAAACTGTGCATAAATTGTATAGAATACATTTGTAAATATACATAATTTATATACAATTTGAAGACATTTAATTGCATAATAAAAATGACCACTTTTCCAATAATGCTTACCTTTATTTCATACTTTATAACCTACTCATTATATCTCTGCATGTCAACATTTTCCTGTATCCCAGGATAAATATTTTATTTTTGAATAATTATACTGTCTAACCTCTCTCTTATAGACTTTGTAAACTAGATATAACCCTCAAATGATTGATCATTGTTTTCAAGGCACGGCAGGTATCACACAACTCTTCAAGGCTTTAGGACAACTTCCTCTCAAAAGCCATTAAAAGCATCTTTATAAATTCCCTTTGAATTTACCTAGTCAGTGCTGGTTCTCTCTCACTTGCAACATTTTATGGGAATGACCTAATTTTCATATTTTTTCCAGGTTTCTTGTTTTACCTCATGACCAAAACAAGTACTTTCTGAACCGAGATAATGTTTTTCTCTCCACTGCAAGACCTCTTAAATAATAGATAATTAATTTCAACCCCTTAGTTCTCAATGAAGCATAAAAACTTTCTAAAGAAAGCATTTGTAGCTTGTGAGGTTAACCATACCTTTTGAACAGAAAAGCCTTCTGTGTTTTAACTTCCAAAAAAAGTTTACTGCAAAGAAACAGCTGCTGGTTCTTGAAAGAATATAATTAATGATAGATTTAACCATAGAACCACATTGAAGGTTTAGGTAAAGAGAAAGAAACTAAAGTGGTAGAAGAAAAGATGCTTAGACAGTGCAAATAGGTTAAAGAATAATATAAAAGGATTAGAAATCAGAGAGTCAGTTTTTAATTAAAAATAAAAATTCATGAGATCCTGTGCAAGCACTAAAGTACAGAAAGCTAATATTTGTTCATAAAACCATCTCAATGAAAGTTGAATGCAGAATATTAAACCATTAGACAACTACTTATTAGGGACCAAAGGAGTTCATTTAATTTCCTAATAAATGGAAACAGAAAAATATGCAGTAAACATCTTATAAAAGATAGACTGGGCATTGAGATGCAAGATTAACAAATACATTTTGTAGGATGATTTTCACTAGAATAATAGGCATTTTGTTTGTAGATTTTACATTTGCCAAGGTGATTTCTTTTTCACTCCCTACAACCTCCCGGACATGCAGCCCAGCTGATCATTCTCAATTCCTTTACTATATGTCCCTTGCTTTTAATTCCACAGGCACCATCCTAATACAAACCCTGTCATCTCATACCTAAATGCTGATTGTAGCCTCCTAACTGATCTGTTTTTAATTTTTTCTCTATCTAACTCTTTCTACCTACCACTTCCAGAGTAAAACCTCTCCAGTAATGCACCTTCCCTTTTCTAAAATTCCTTTAATGTTTTTCTGAATCCCACTAAGAAAGCTATGGAAATTAACCTCGGTGCTAGAGACCCACAGTGAACTGATCACAATCAACTGTGTTTCCATGTTGCTCCGTCTCCAGACCCTAAGGAAGCCAGGCTGCCCGTCAGGACCTACACACAACTCTTGTTCCCAGCCTTCCTGGTTTTGCTGGAGTAATTCCCTCAGCACAGACTGCTCTTTTAATCTCCTTTATCCCTGTTTGAATTCTATTCGTATTTTACAGACTTTTCAAATCAAATATCATATTTTCCATAGACTTTATTTTCATGTTTCTGCAGTTGAAAATTATTTCTGTCTTTTCAACAACAAGCCTTATTTTGACAGAAGTCAAAATTATAAGTTCTAACCAACCAAGTGCCTTGGATTTGCCTGGCCCTGGCACGTTTTGTACTTTATTTTAGCTACTGCTTCTAGATGTCCAAAGCATAAAGCCCAGGGCTGTCACATAATTATAACACACTGATTCATTACTGAATGAATGAATTACACACAGATACCTAGTGCTAACTTAATAATGAGCTATACTTTTTATCTGATAACTATGCTTATTGAGCTCACAAAATAATTACCAAAAAGTATAGTCGGTACCCTCCATGTGTTACTTATTGAGAAATTTAACAAATTGATGCAGATCAAGTGCTTACCATAATACTGAAGATATAGTACGGGCTCAAAAATGTTAGCCTTTATTGTCATTAGTATTAGTAGTAATTGTATTAGTATTTGTAATGACAGTATTGTTTGTTAGAGCTTATGTCTCTCTGAATCTGTTTTATATATGCTCCCACTCAATGGGTTTAAAATGCATTTATATTTAGAAAAAGAGTAAAGAGAAAAATATCCAGCAGGTTAGCATTATGGACTAATGCTAGTACTCTGATAAGAAACAAAAATGAGAAGTCCAATTTTCTAGATTATAGTATTATCCTATGAAAAATTGGCACAAACAGTGAAGCTCCTTCAGAAGTACTGGTATATAATTATTCAACAATAAACCAGGCCCCTGAGGTCAGGGTGTCTCTAACACAAGGAGTTTGCATCTAAAACGTCTACCTAAAGCAGTTGTTGATGGAGAATGGGTAATATTTACCCAGCTCAACTTTATTTGCTCTCAAACATTTATTTTCCAGTTCTGATTAATCTGATAGCTTTGAGCAATGACATTATCTTTGTCAGATGAGTTGGCAACTGGGTTGGGAACACTTTATTCAAGGAATACAGATAACAATGAGTAATAAATAACAGCCTATGTACCAAAGACCTACCAAAGAACACAGGATAAATGAAAATGTCATGTATCCATTTGGGAATAAAAAAGTCTTAGCACCATTTGTGTAGCACACTGAGGAGATTAGAAAGTGCATCTAATTAAGTACGCTCAAGTTGCATCATTTTAGGCATAATATATCAGCTTTCTAGTAAACCTTCTCAAAAACTGTGCAATTCACTGCATAGGAGTACAAAGGTGAATGTATCATTGGGATGATTTATCTAACTTAAAGGTGTCAGAGTGTGACCATCCAGAGCCAAAATAGTAACAGTTCTGAAATCTAGTTTCCCTTTTCCCAGTGAAAATACCTTTCTGTCTTCAATAAAAAAGCAGGTTGTTTCATATAATGGGTTCAAGGTGAAAATTTCAATGATAGGAATTTTAGAAATATTTCTGTGAAAAGCTTAATCTTGTTATTTGGAAATGTTAATTGTGAGACATTTTCCCAAAGATACAGAAAAGCTAATTTTGTTCTCTTCTGTTATTTTTCTTTTTTAAAAAGCTAGAAGAATACCTATACATCTATATACATATCTACAAATAAAAATACAGGTTACAGGCTGAGAAATAGTAAACCATGATCAAATACAGTGATAACAGGACGGAAGACGGTAAAGAACAACTGGCTAGGGATTTTGACTTGTTCAAGATTCTATGTAAGGCTACTTATTTCTATACTATGAAGCATAACTAGAAAACAAAGATGCTTTGGGAAATCAAGGTGGAGTTAGCCTTAATCAACTTGTCATACATACCTCATTGCTGAATATCACTAAAGTCACTTTTGAAGTACTCCCCTTGGGAAGTTATGCACCGATGCCAGTGCCTAGTCCACTCTTCAAAGCAATTTTGGAACTCTTTTTCTGGAATGGCCATCAGAGCTGTTGTCGTATTATCCTTGATGTCCTAAATGTCATCAAAATGTCTTCCTTTTAATATTTCCTTTATCTTCGGGTAAAGAAAGAAGTCATTGAGGGCCAGATCAGGTGAGTAGGGAGGGTGTTCCAGTACAGGTATTTGTTTGCTGGCTAAAAACTCCCTCACAGACAGTGCTGTGTGAGCTGGTGTATTGTCTTGATACAAGAGCCATGAATTATTGGGGAGAAGTTCAGGTCATTTTCGTCATTTTCACGCAGCCTTTTTAGTACTTCCAAATAGTAAACGTGGCTAATTGTTTGTCCAGTTGATACAAATTCTTAATGAATAATCCCTCTGATATCAAAAAAGTTAGCAACATTGTTGCAACAAGTTCACAAACTTAATTGTCAGACTTCATATTCATACAGTGATAATTATATGAAAAGTAGCTCATTGTGACAACTCAAAAGGGAATACTGGCAATGTCTATTAAAATGAAAACAAAAACAAAAGCAAAAACAAAAACAAAACACATTCCTTATAATCCAGAAATTCAACTTTTTGGTATGTCTTCTAAAGGAACACTTGCTCATGGGTTTAATATGATATAAGCAGAAATATTCATTGTTGTATTCTTTTAAATCAAAATAAAAACTAATACCAACTTTATGATGGAAAATTATCCCACCAGGAGTAATATTTAATTTTCAATTTTTTTAATTGCTCCCTTACTTTATTTTTGGGATTCACCTAGAGCATAAGTTCTGTAACTTTGTACAATGGTTGGGCTCATGTCAAGTTAAGTTCTCTTGTTCAAACTCTGTCTTTTGTCCTTTATTTTTGAGCTGAGTGACAAGAACTAAAATAATAATAAACTAGGGATTAGTGACTCCAAAAGTGTCCTCTCTGACAAGACTGCCATTTTCTCCTGCTGCCTCAATGCTCACAGACATTCAGATTTGCTCTTATTGAGTCTGATTTGGAAGGCTTGCAATAAAGTATTCAAATAAATCATCTTTCCTCAAATGCTGCCCAAATATTGTTGCAATCTTAGATGAAATATTTCTGATACAAGATTGATGTGGCAAAAAGCAATAGCTTTTCTGAATATTAGCAAAATATAATTTATATGGATCCTATCCTTAAATAAACAAAATTGATAAAAATACCCAGGGATAATTCTATTAAGTACATGAAAAAACTAGGAGAGTAAAATTATAATACCTTACCAAAGGACAAAAACTAAGACTTAATTAAACAGAGTTACATGCTGTCTTTCTGTATGGAAAGATAAAAAATATGTTAAAATGCCCATTCTTTATAAAATAATGTATCATATTTATGTAATCCCAATTAAAATTTCAACAAATTTTAATTAAAGTGGTCAGGGGTTTATTTTTAAAATACATGGGTGGACATGTGTGATAGAAAAGCTAGAAGTCTTTTTAAAAAGACAATTACAGGATACTAGCAATGCAAGATATCAATATATATTTAGTTTGAGACATTTTAAGAGTGATTTTTGTTGTAAAATGTGTAAAAATATTAATAGAAAACAATGGAATGTCAAGAAGCACACTCGTATTCATGAAATTAATGTGATGATAGCTGTAGCATTGCAAGGTAGTGAATTCAAAAGTTTCAATAAAAAGTATTGGAAAAATTTGGAGCAAAAAAGTTACATGACTATCACAAACCATGCATCCAAATAAATTCTAGGTATATTATATGTATGAAAACCATAATATCAATTTAAAGCTATAATAAAATATTTTAAAATGGACAGCACTTTTATGATCTTGATTACAAAAGCACCTTTCTACATAAGACCAAAAGAGCAAACAAATAAACAGTAAAAAACAGAGCCAAAAAAAAAAAAAGAAGAAAATACCAGAACCCCCAAAGGGAATGATTGACAGTTTTTCTATGTAAAAACTTTTAAATTATTTCAAAATCAAATATACATCATAAGAAAAGTAAAGACAAACAAATCTTGAAATACAGGCTAGAAACAGATTGAGGAGGGGATTGACTGCCAGGGTAAGCACAGTGAATTTTTATCTGGGAGCAACTGGGAACCATAAAAGGTTTTTGACAAGAGAGTAGAATGATCAAAGATGCCTCTTAACAAAGGAATTTGTTCAGCCATATAAAGGATAAATTAGAGCTGCGGTGGCAGGCCAGGTGGGGAGGAGAGTGCTGTGCACACAGCTGTTCAGTTATGAGTCAAAAAGTTCAATTATAAAGCAATTACAATAGTCCAGGCAAGAGACAGCAAGGGCCACTTTGGTAACTATAGAAAGCTGAGAATTACATCTGAGAATTTGATAATTATAGGAGAGATAAGAGGTAACATTTATTGAATGTGTATATTTATTAGATACTCTGATTTGCCCAAGGGCATACAAAAAAATACATTACTAAGTCAGATCGCTCCGATGCCGACCCCATGTTTTTTATCCATCTGTATGTCCCAAGTTGCCTTGTAAGTAACCTACCCTTACTCTAGGTGCAGTTAGCCTTGTTCCAGTAAGAAATTATCAGGGTCAAAGCATAAGACAGAAGTGTCTGTGCATGGAGAGCATACCGGAAAGGGTTAATTCAGCAGGTTGGGTTGCTCAAACTCAGCACCTTCCGAAGAAAGGCTTACATATTCCTAACTAGCCCTTTATGGGCTCCTGGAGATGACCTTGGAATATTCTCCCAGATAAAAGAGTTTTTGTAAGTCTGAGACCTTAGACCATGCAGTACCAGTTTGATCAGATAATTTACGCTAACAATGTAGATTTATGATGAACACCTGTTTTTACTCTGGGAGCCTGGAGTCTGAGTAGCTGAAGTTCAAAACATGGATACTGTTGCATGTCAGTGTAACTGACCCTCAATAAGACTTGAGTGAACTTCCCTAGTTGGTAACACTTTGCATATGTTATCACACATTATTATTGGGAGAATGAAGCGTGTCTCCATGCAACTACATTGGGAGGAAACATCTGGAAGATTGTACCCAGTTTCTCATGGACTTCCTCCCTTGTGCCTTTTCCCTTGGTAATTTGACATTGTACTTTTTCTCTGTAATAAACTGTAATTGTGAGTATAATAGCTTAGCTGAGTCCTGTGAGTCTTTTCAGCATATTATTGAGACTGAGGGGAGTGTTGGAGACTCCTGACACAAGGCAGTTGCCCTATGAGGGACTAATTTCTGATAGATATTAAATGTTTTTTTCTAGGATGGTTAGTGAAAGAAACTGCAAAGGAACCTGAGAGAGAGAGAAAAAAAAAAAAACAGAAGAGTAAATTGTTTTTGAAAACAAGGGCTGATGAATGGATAGGTAGGTAGATGATAAAGAAAAAGAGAAACAAAGAAAGGAAGAGAGAGAGAGAGAGAGAGAGAGAGAGAGAGAGAGAGAGAGAGAGAGAAAGGACGGAAGGAAGGATGGAAGGAAGGAAGGACGGAAGGAAGAAAGAAACAGATGTTCAAAGTGGATAAAGAATGAAATTAAGTGCTCACATGAGGGTATTTAAAAATTAGTTGAAAACCATGAAGAAAACAGTTTCAGTATAATGAAGAAAACAAATTGTAAAATGGTTTAAGAGTCATTAGGATATGAGGAAGCAAGGCTTAAATGCAGATTATTCACAATTTAGGGGAACAAAGGAAAGAGGCCAGAGTTTGACAGTCATAGCGATGTTTTGTTTTTATAGGATATTAATAGGACATGTGAGTTCAATCCCAAGACCTAGATTATGCCACATATTGTCTGTCTAATTAGCTCTTATCACACGATTTCTCTGGGCCCCAGTTACCACATCTGTAACTAAATGGGCTAATCCTATTAATATTTGCTTTCCCGTGTGGTTATTATTATAAAGCTCAAATAAGATTTTTGTGAAAATATTCAGGAAAATTTAAAAGACTAAACATTTACAATGCATTATTTTTTAACCTCCATTTTATATGTAAACAATGACAACAGAAATCCTGAGATGTCCTAAATTAAACTACAGCAGGCCTGAGGGTGGGACGGAGAGACAAGTAAGTTAATCAGTCAATGGCTGAAGGCTGAAACCAACAAAAGATGACTCACAATGGTGAATGTATGCTGAAACTTTGAATCAACTTCCAGGAGCCATTTCGACTATTAAATACAAAGGAAAGAATAGATGACCCCCAGACACAACCACATCCTGCTTATGCATGAACTTTCTGGACTGTGCCTACAACCAATCCAGCAGCACCAAATACTTCTTCCTTACAGATGATCCACCTATGCTAGAACTTTCTCCCCTTTCCCTGTCTCCTGCCCCTTTCTACCTTATCTAGGGCCAATGTAAATTCTTTCAAAACAATTTACATCTATCTTCCCCAATTTCATTATATAAAAGAGCTCCATTAACCCCAGGACAGCGACATGTCCTTCTAGCCCTGCTGCTGGTGGGTTAGATGGCGTGTCCTAGGACCCGGTTTCTTGGCTAGCATAAGACTCAATAAACTCTCTTTCAGGACAACTTTTGGTTTCAAAGGTTTTGGGTTTAGCAATGGAAAATATAATTAGACCAAATTACAAAATGAATCTAAAATATCCTCATTCTCTTTGGTTTTAGTTAATGGGTATTTAACAGATACATGTAGTAATGCTTCATTGTGGGGAACATCTCTCTCTACCATTGCTTGTGAATTCCTAGAGTTACTGAAGAAACATGAAGTTGTTGAACTTTCCCATCTCCTATTAGTATATTAATAAACAGAGAATGATTGCAGTTTACATTGGAAATGAAACTCAAATCACCCTTCTGGGTGTGGGGACCTACTATTTAACCATTTAATACGAACACTATATGTCAGATAAGAAGATTACTTCTAGATCATTATTTTCTAAGAAACTGGGAAGACTGTAATTTGAGTCATCTTCTTAACGGATTTTTCACAAAATCTGAACCATGACATTAAAACTACTTGCACTGGGGCCGGCCGAGTGGCGCGATGGTTAAGAACTCGCTTGGGATGCCAGAGGGCCCCGGTTCGGATCCCACATATGAGGGCCAGTGACACTGCCCTCTACAGCTAAGATGCTGAACAACAGCTCAACCTGGAGCTGAGCTGCCATGAGTCGCCGGCGACAGCGTAGGCTGCAGTCCCTGTGGCAGTGGGTTGCCATGGGCTACCGTGTGTAGCCAGCAGCCAGCGTGTGTAGCCAGCAGCCAGTGTGAGCGGCCAGCAGCCAGCGTGAGCGGCCAGCAGCCGCAGTGAGCGGCCGTCCAGAAGCCGGTGACTGATCTGCCTCGCCAGGGAAGAGCGCAATGATGGTGACAACTTGGGCCAGTGAAGCAACATCCTCCACAACTAGATTGAAGAACAAAACGACAGCAACTTGTCTGTTCCCCTTCCCCCAATTCCCCAGCACTGTTCCCATCCCCGCAATTACCCAATAAAAATCTTAAAAAAAAAAAAACAACTACTTGCACTGTATATGAAATTTTCAAACATATACAACAAGTTTAAATATTTATTTATTCTGAAAAGAAAGCAATTAAACTAGCTTACAGTTAAGTTTTTGTTTCTTAATGGTAAAGATTCTTCTCCTAGCTCTATGATAGATGCCATTTGGGAAGTGCCCTGGCCCCATACACACGAACTCTGTCACCTCCTGCCCTACAGAGGAGAACGCTGGAGTCAGCAGAACAGAGATTATTGGAATCAGTTGCCACCATATGAACTCAAGGAGAAAACAGTCTTACTGCTCAAAAGTTGGTTATACTCAGAAGCAGCCTTATAAAACAAATTGGCCAATTTCAAACTGGCCTCATTACAGGAGAGGTTCTCTTTCGTTTGCAATATAACAATGAAAAGGCTGTACTACTGGAAATACCTTAAATCTACCATGCTGTTTCTAATAAGGAAGATAATGAGAGGGAATCTGCCAAGAGGAACACAGAGGACAAACCATCGAGCGGGGTTATATGCAGAGAGACCCACAATAAAGCACTGCGTTGTACGTCATGCTGCTGTCCTTTCTCCTCCACACACTTTGATACAGTCTTAAGGTTGAGCAGCTCTTAAAGGAACAAGTATTGAACAGACATGTTCATAACAACGGAAAGTAGAGCTGCCAACATCTGTGGTTTTGAGAACCAATTACAGCTCAAGAATAAATGCAAGGTCAAAACGTATTTCTTTCAATTGTCTCTCAGGGGTTGCAACAAATGTTTTCTAAGGAAATAATTACGGAGCACATTTTCAAATCTCTCCCTAGATGCTAAAAGGTATAACGTACAAACAGATTGGAAGAGGACACCGGTGTTTTTAAAATATGTGTACAGTTACTTATTTAACATTAATGACTGATAGCTCAAAAACTGGAGCATAAATTCAATTTTGCTAGAGTTTAAGTGGCTCGTTCATAGATTTGGCCTTTAGAATTCAACAGTGGCTCGTTGCAGAAATTGTTTTTATTCATAAGAAAATAGGCAAAAGTCTGGCAGTCAGAGATAATGCTGAATTTTTAAATTTTTATTTTTCAAGTGTATATTCATGGCATCTTCCGAGAGAAAGGCAGGATTACTCAATCCATACAGCCTGAACCTCAGCCCAGTGACCCTAAAGGAGGGGAATCTCAAAAAAGCCAGTTTTTAAACCCTGTTGGAATTCTGGCATAAGCCAACTGCAGACTGTAAACTAGCACAAAGCATCTGCCTATAGTTTACTGACTTTAGAGAACTGCTAGCATGTTGATGAATAATTATTACATTGGTGACAACAAAAGTTTTCTTGCTATATTAAAACTCCTGTATCTAGTTAAAAGCTATCTCTTCCTCCCTCCCTCCGCCCCTCCCTCCCTTGCTTCCACTCTCCCTCCCTTCCTTCTTTCCTTCCTTCCTTCTTTGCTTCCACTCTCTCCCTCCCTCCCTCCCTCCCTCCCTCTCTCCCTCCCTCCCTTCCTTCCTCTATCCTTCCAAATAGGAAGATAGAAATGTATCAACTGAGAACATTTTACATTAGAAACAAAGGTCAAATTGGCAATAACATGCTAATTTATACCTGCTAATTTATTGGTGTGGTTAAATAACTATTGAGACATTTTTCTTTTTTGTATAACATTTCGGTGGGCCTGTCAATTAAATACATATTTGGATTACCTTTTAAAGTTTGAGTTTATTTAAACTTTATTTGTAAATACTCCCCATCATTCCAGTAATGAAGATTTGTATATTGTCTAAGTGATGCTTTCCAAAATTTAGTACATTAATTATTTATTTCTGATAAGATACTCACTAACTCTCTAAATATTGCCCCTCAGTTTATGAATATCTCTATGTTGCTATCAAAACAAAACCTAAATTACATATGCGTATGCAGGGGAATAGCAACAAGAGTACACAGAGAATTGGGATTTGAAGTCTGTAATTATTTTCTCACTGTCCGCTCATCCTCCACCAAAATCAGTATGTTGAAAAGTATATTGTTTTTTCTTCATTTACCAATTATATCAGGCTATGTTTCTTGTTCTCGAACCACTGCTTTCCAGAAGATATTGGGTTGTCAGAAAAGTCATAATTCATGTGTGCGACAGATGGCACTAGTTCATTTTTGGGAGTTTTAGAGTCATTCGCATCTATGTTATTGCTATGTCATTTGACAGCTGACAGTTCTAGCTACATTCTGAAAAAAAATTGAGTGATTTGGTTGAGTTTTGGAGATTTTACAACACGTTGAAGATGGAAGACCAAACTGTACATTTTTGCCATATTTTAATATTTTACTCCCATAAAGGGAAGAACGTATGTCAAGCTTGTGAAAAGCTGCATAAAGTTTACAGTGACAATGCTCTACAAGAACATCAGTGCCAACAATGGTTCATGAAATTCCGTGCTGGTGATTTTGATCTCAACTACGCTCCTCAATCAGGGAGGCCCACCGAGGTTGATGATGACAAAATAAAGGCATTGATCAAGTCAAACCCACATTACACAACATGAGAGATTGCAGAAACATTGAACATCCATTATTCAAGCTTTCATGACCACCTGAAGAAGCTGGGATATGTAAGCAAGCTCGATATTTGGGTTCCACATGAACTCAAAAAAGTTTATTTGACCGTGTGTATAAACATCTGCAATATGCTCATTAAACGTGAGGAAAACGATCCTTTATTGAAGTGACTGACAACTGGTAATGAGAAGTGGATTGTTTACAACAATGTGGTGTGTAGACGGTCTTGGTCCCGACGTGATGATTCACCTCAAATGACATCGAAAACAGACATTGATCAGAGGAAAGTTATGCTCTCAGTGTGGTAAGATTTTAAAGATGCCGAGTTTTTCGAGCTCCTACCAAGGAACCAAACAATCAATTTGAATGTGTACTGTTGGCAGTTGGACAGTTTGAATGAATCCATTATCCAGAAACGTCCAGAATTTGTTAATTGTTAAGGCATTGTGTTCTATCACGAAAATGTGAGACCACACAAAAGTTTGATCACCTGTCAAAAATTATTGGAGCTTGAATGGGATGTGTTGCCACACCCACCGTACTCGCCTGAACTTGTGCCATCAGACTTCCACTTGTTTTGCTCTCTTCAAAACTCTGCATGGTGTAACATTCAACTCAGATGAGGTTGTAAATCAGCACCTTGTTCAGTTTTTCGCAAATAAAGACAGGTCTTTCTATGAACGAGTAATTATGAAGCTCACTGAAAGATGGCAAAATGTTATCTAACAAAATGGGCAATATATCATTTATTGATCTTTGTTCTTTATATAAATAAATGACCCTTGTAAAACATAGACAAAATACGTCATGACTTTTCTGACAACCCAATATAAGACTGGGCTACCCAAATATCTAATCCAAGCACTGGAGAAAGTATTATTGAGGATGCTCAGTGTTAAAGGATGACCATCGCAGTGTGTCTTGCACAAATCTTGCCTAATTTTCACTGGTTTCAGGATGTCCTTGCTGTTTTTCTATCTTAACTGCATTGCCATTAGTGCCTAAAGTGAGGGAATGATAAAATTAATTCAATCACAACTGATATAATGAACAGTTTCAGCAAATGTGGAGAGTATTGCTAGATATCCTCCCAAATCTGCTCTGACATACCATAATAATGTGGGAGTTGCCTGGGAGGCACTGGCCAGACAGGGACTATATTTCCCAGGTGAGCTTGCTGCTAGATATAGCCATGTGTCTCATTTCCAACTCTGGAATGGGAGCTGAGTGGTTTTTACTATATCTA
>NW_017731506.1:2613114-2622901 GCF_001890085.2 Hipposideros armiger
GAAGCCGACGACTGATCTGCCTCACCTGGGAAGAGCGCAATGATGGTGCCAACTTGGGCCAGTGAAGCAACGTCCTCCACAACTAGACTGAAGAAAAAAAGGACAGCAACTTGTCTGTTCCCCTTCCTCCAATCCCCCAATAAAAATCTTAAAAAAAATAAAGTGGGTTGTACCTCCTTAACATGCTCTTCCCCCTTTTGCTACCTGGATTGTTGATTGTTGATGAGAAGAGAGACCTTGGGAGAAGATCCACTGGAGACGGCAGGGCCATGCTTAGTCTGGGTTTCTAAATCACTGAGGAGAACAGGGTCACTCGTCATACCACAATGGACAGTTACATGAAAAAGAAATAGACTTTCAGTCACTGAACGTTCCAGGTCTTTTTGTTACAGCAACTAACATGTCACTCACTGAAAGAGCAAGAATGTGGATTCTCTAAAAGAATCTATAAACATAGTACCAAATACTGGTGCGGATGTGTTGTAACAGGCACTCCAGTGCAAAATGGTGTGGCCACCTTGGAAGGCAGCCTGGCGGTTTCATATAAAACTAAACATACTCTTCTTACCCTATAATCCAGTAATAGCTCTCCTTCTCTTTACCCAAATGAGCTGGAAACTTATGTCCAAATAAAAACTGGCACATTGGTGTTTATAGCAGCTTCATTCATAAATGTAAAAACTTGGAAGCAACCGAGATGTCCTTCAATAGAAGAATAAATAAGCAAACTGTGGTATATCTATATAATGGAATGTTTTTCAGTGATGAAAAGAAATGAATTATCATGACACAGAAAGACATGGAGAAACCAAAGATGCATATTGCCAAGTGAAGGAAACCATTATGAAAATGTTATATACTATATGATTTCAACTATCCGGATTTCTGGAAAAGGCAAAACTATGACGACAGTAAAAAGATCTGTGGTTACCCAGGGTTATGAGGAAGGGAAGGATGAATCCATGGAGCACAGGAAATGTTTAGGGTGGTGAGTGAAACTATGCTGTATGATACTGGAATGGTGTATACATGTCATTACACATTTGTCTAAAGCCATAGAATATACAATGCAAAGTAAATTGTAAAGTATGGACTTCAGTCAATAATAATGTAACAACATTGGCTCTTGCACTGCAAAAAATATATACCTTATTAATACAAGATGTAAATAACAGGGGAAATGGGAGTGAGGATGGATTGAGGAGTACGTGGGAACTCTCTGCACTTTCTGCTCAATTTTTCCATAAATCTAAAACTTCTCAAAAAGAGTATATTAATTTTTAAAAATCTACGCTCCTTTTTCATCATTATCTACACACACACACACACACACACACACACAAACACACACACACACTCAGATACCACAGAGGATGCTGAGGGAGGTGAGGAGGGACATAATTATAGAACTTACATTGCCAAAAAAAAAAAAGGATGCAAATGGAACAAGGGTAAACATGCAAACATAGGAAGTTGAAGCATCAGTGAGAGGACAGTGGGAATATGCAACACATTTATGCTTAGGGAGAAAAGAAGACTGAGCACAAGATGTTCATGGCTGTCATGTCACCCTAAAGTACTGTCTGCTTGTTTGTGAAAGTGGGGAACTCTGTGGTGCTAACAGACCTCTAACATCACTAGATTGCTCATGACCTCTTCAACTGTTATCACTTCAGCCTCATAACTGCAGCCTAAACTGCAGGCAAAAACAATTTTACCAAAGCAATATTTAACTAATATTTACCAAGCTTGATTGTTTATTTGTGTTATAGGCACTTATGCTTGATTACATAATTTGATAATCTCTATTTTAAAGATAAGGAACAGCAGCTGAGAGCATTGAATAACTTTCCAAAAGTCATCCCATGAGTCCAGGGCTTGCATGTGAACCCTAGTTATCTGACCCCAGAATCAGCAATCTTATACAATACACGAGTTGGCCTTGTGGACTCTGAGCATCCCTGTGTCACCAGCAGCAATGACTAAGCTCCTGGGGAAGACTCTTGCTTAGCAATCTAATTCCTATTTTATACAGAGACCCCCGAGAAACTCTGAGTTTAACTTCACCAACTCCTCATCATGTGTGCCTTTTTCTTCTTATACAAGGCGAATCACTTTGTTCCTTTCTCTAAAGAAGTGTTTACCTAAATCCATAGCACTGAAACCACCGTTGCTTCTTGTATTTGAATGACAGGACCATCAACTAAGCTAAGCCTCTAAGTTGGCAATATGTGCTTAAACGAAACTTTCACTTAGTGTTTACAAGCAACCTTCCTTAGAAATCATTTCAACAGATGGTTCCGGCTCTCTCTCCCACCCCACTAGACCTCCATGACATGTCTCAGCATTTCTTATAGCCATCACCATGCTAGTTATTGTACCTCAACCTGGATACTTTGGAATCTTTTACAAGATATGCCAACCAAGGATGTGGAAGAAAGTGGAACTATTACTTTCACAACCTACAGCTTTTCTATGGGGTTAAATTGCACAGCAAAAATTGAGCATCATGGAAGAGCTCCTAATGAGGCCTCAAATAAGACAGAAATGCTTATGGTAGACAAGTGAGAAGTGTTTGCTTCTTAGAATTAACCATTCTAAAAATAAAGTAGGCTTTGTTAGCTCTTGACCCAGATTTTTAGATGCATATGCAATCTGTTGGTTCCAGGGGTTGTTTCAGCCTTGCTCAAAGCTCCACGTTGGTCCTGGGTGACTTGTGTGGTCTCCTTTTTGTTTTTAGATTTATTTTCTGTCCTGTTAGTTTTTAACCTTTATAGATGGATTTCCATAGCTTCTGCTTTTAAATAAGTTCTTGAATTTTTTAAGGGATCAGAGTGCATGGGGCAGACAGGTTGTTTTCCCTGGTGTGAGTCAACAAAAACATTGCTTGAGAAGTTATCAAGACTTTTACAAAAGGACATAAAATAAATTTTATTTATTAAAAAAATCATGAATTCTCAAAATCAGTTAAAGCTATAGGTATATTGCTGCAATCTCAGTGCCTCAAAAGAACCTAAGACCATGGAAACAAACAAAAATAGCTATGTAAATGTGCCTGTCACAAGAGGAGGTCAATAAACGGTACCTACTTTTAATTCAGGAATCTAAGACCCAGAGTTTGGGTTATTTACAATGGTTCTAATCACAGAGACCATTTCATAATACTGAAAAGTCACAGGAATAAGTACTATTGCTCCCAGAATGCTTTGATTCTATTCATTGATTATATTAATTCAGCTACTATGAATGTGCTCTGATCTACTTTCATATGCTAGCACCCTGTGAATGCCTGACCACCAGTGTCTAAAAAGAACATCTGTCCAAAAAACAATTTGGGCACAAAATGGTGGCCAATAAAATGGGGCCTACATGGAACCAAATGTATAGTCCCAACTTAATAGAATAACTGGAATAAACAACATCTAAAATTTCAACAAACCACCTCAGTTGATGTGAAATTTCCTCCAGAACAAATGCTAAACAGGAGAAATCAATGTAGGTGTCTATTTTAGGTGCTCTGACACTCAATTTCCAACATGGGGACTGGGAGGTTCCCCCCCTCACTCCCCCCCACACACACACACAACAAAC
Organism: Hipposideros armiger; assembly: GCF_001890085.2. Taxonomy (NCBI): domain Eukaryota; kingdom Metazoa; phylum Chordata; class Mammalia; order Chiroptera; family Hipposideridae; genus Hipposideros; species Hipposideros armiger. Next base: position 2,616,706 of record NW_017731506.1, read on the forward strand.
ACCCTGCTCGTGTCTAAGAGTCCAACTCAATTCTGACAATATCTACCTGAAGATAGTATCAGATTCCACAGGTTAAGAGTTCAGTCCTACACAGCTTCTCCCATCTCCCTGGGAAGCCCCCCCGCCCCCACTTCAGACACCAGTAACAAGCCCAGGCTGTTGTTACCTATGCTTCTGAGAGACCAGCTACAGATTGGACGTTCCAAGAACCCCCTCCTGCTAAAGATGCCAAGTGCAAGTCCAGGGGGTTATCTGTACTTCTGACTAACTAGCTATAAATCTCAGGTTCCCACAACCCCCTCCTTGGTTTGATTAATTTTCTACAACAACTCACAGAACTCATTATTTACTAAATTACAGGTTTATTATGAAGACTGTAAGTCAGGAAGAGCCAAAGTGAAGAGATAAATAAGGCAAGGCATGGGAAAAAGGTGGGGAAACCTCCATGGCTTCACCAGGTTCACCATTCTCCCCACTCTGCATGTTCACCAGGCTGCAAGCTCTCTGAACCCCCTCCTGGGTTGTGATAAAAGCTTCACTACTTTGGCATGATTGGTTAAAGCATTGGTCATTGTTGACTGATCAACCGCCAGCCCCTCTCCTCTCCAAAGAGAAAGGACTGAAAGTTCCCACCCTTTGAACACCTGGCTGTCTCCACTGGAAACCAGTCCCCATCCTTAGGGGCTTCCCAAAAGTAACCTCAACATAACAGAAGACCACTCTGTCACTCTTAACACTTTAGAAATTTCAAGAGTTTTGGGAGCTTTGAGCCAGGAACTGTGGACAGAAATATATTTTGGTCATCTGAATGACACAATAGGTATTTCTTATAAACCACAACATTGCAGTTTCATTCTGCACTGTATCAAGAAAGGGTAATTTAAGCTAATTTGCAAAAAGCCATCATGTTGCTGATGGTGGGTGCATGTTATCAATAGTTTGCTTTCAGTATCTGCTCACCATGCCTGTTACACAACTGAGTGGATTCTTAGCTATTAGTCCTCTGGAGATTAATTATCCCCTGTTTTCCCAGCACTGTCTCTGAAGAATATATGGATTTAAAATCCAGCATAGGAAAGTTGGGGTTTTTGTTTTGTTAGTGGGGATGCAAGCATCACATGATTTCATCAGTGAGCCAATTAACAATATTTACAAGACAAGTGTTATTAGAGATTTTTTCACTCAGAAGATAAACAGCAATACCTGCCACAGAGTTAAAGCAAGCTACAAATATCACAGCCATAGGTCAGACTCACATTCCTTGACCAACTTAATTCATTCAACTACTTCAGAACTTATAGAATGTTCAGGGTCATGTTCCAAGAATGAGAGTTTAGGAAGCATGTAAGGTCCTTTAAAATGTCTGAAGGAGCCATATGAACTACCCTTCCCTACAAAATAAAAGAAATATTTCATCTTTTCTCAGGTAGAGTACAAACTTCTGAAAAATGAAACACTACTGATTTACATATGGTCATAAATTCTGAGTTGATTTCCAAAGTAATAAATGTTACCTCATGATTTTTCCCTGAATTTTCAAAGGAAGAATAAGTGTCGTGCCTGTATTTGTGCACACATACAAATATTGTGTACAATGTGTAAACATTGACTCTTTATTTAGTATTTGTTGATGTCCTGGTTTTGTTTGTTGGCATAATTTCTACTATAGTGCACAGATATTCCAAGAAAGTACATGAAGCATACATAATTTTTGTATAAATCGTATAAAATTTGTATCTGCAGCACTGCAGAAATGGGAAGACCCAGGTTACTGATTCTTTGCTTCACTACTTTTAATGGAAGTCATATACCAAAGTAAGGAGATAGATGACAGAAAACTTAATATTAATTTTATGTGGCCCATTCAAACCTTTTTCTCACCAAAAACAAAAAAAAAGTTTCTATAGTTTTACCTAAACTAATATCACCTCATCAGAGATATCATTCTTCGGGTTTATGTACATAAAACTAGACTGCAGCAGGAGGAAAAAATTTTTGCACTATCCAACATTAACGTTAGCCTTGAGCAAAACAAAAAAGCCTCTACTCGGTAAAAAAAAAAAACAAAAAAAACCCCCTGCTTTTATGAAACGCAGCAGTTGATTTCTTTTTAACAACTGATTTTTATTATATTCCATACTCAAGGACTCTAAGTGAATTTAAAGATTATCTGCAATATGTATTCTTAGACGAAAACCGACTCACTCATAAAGATAGCTTTGGAACTATTTCTGTAAATATATCTTGCAGTTTAATATCATCAGTAAAAAGAAATTGCTGTGTATTTTCCATGCTGATCAGAGCAAAAATAAATTCTAATGACAAAAGTGATTTTCCTAGCAACATAAATATGCTAATTGCAACAGAATAATAGGGATACGGAATTGATTGTGATATTAAAAAATAGAACGAAAAACGGAACTTTTTTCTCTTGTAATTGTGTCTGTGCCCTGACTCTTCCATTGTTTGACAACAGTCTCTTGCTCATGTCATACTTCATTTCCCTCTTTTTCCCATGCAGAACTTGCTTGTGTGTGAACAGGAGTAGCAGTGACACAGTAAAAAGAAATCCCATTTCCTGCTCTTAATATACCAATTTTACATGCTGTCTGCTACAGTTTAAGACCGGGGAGGACCGTTAATGAATTGTTTCTTCTCCAGGAGGCAAATATCTGTTATACGGCCACTTCAGAAAACAGCTTTTGGGACATTATGGGTCTTTTTAACCCCGAACTCAAAAAGCAGACTTTCTAATCTGACAACGACCTACTGCCCTGGAGCCTTACAGTCTTTCATGAGACACTGAGCAGTTGCCTAAGCTGATGGCTGAGTCTCTGCAACTCTTGTGCCATCTCTTCCCTGTCACTCATTATTTTCTAGGAAAAAGCAGAATGAGAATAAGATTAGTTTTTTTTTTAAATCCTACTATTAATTTAATAATGTAAAAGTGTCAGTATTCCTGCCCTTTCATACCATCCAACACAGTGCCATTTCCCAAGATATTGTAGTTCATTAGCTGAATAAAAGCGGCTCTGCTGGTATAAATTTTTTAGATAAGTTCACCTTTCTCAAGGAGCCAAAGAAAAGGGCAGAGCATGACAATTTCTCATTTTATAATGGAAAATTTATTCAAGACTTTTTTTCCCCATTTATCACGGAAGACACATTATAATTAAATGCCTTCATTTGCACATAAGTAGCCTACAAGCCTTTTCTGTTTTAAAAATTCCCCAGGTATTTACAATGTGTTTCTCTCTAGCTATTTTATGTTTCATTTTTACTCTCTCCACTTATGAAGTAGTCTGACTCAGAACCTGCATTAAAAGCATCAGTGATGAGAAAAGGGCTGGTGCAGAACAATTTTCATTCAGTGCTGCACAGGTAAGCAAAATCAAAAAAAGAGAACTAAGTGATTTGTAGTCACTGATTATCAATATGCATATTGATTGAATAATTTTTGTATGATAATGTTGACAGAAAATAGGAAACTAAAAATTATGGGAAAGAAGTCTACTTCTAAACAATTTATTATGTCTTTAGTAGAACATGACATAATTATGTTCCTTAAAACTGAAAAATCCTATCACCCAAAGAGTTCGGAAGCCTGTGTACACATTCCCCATTACATCACATGCTTTTACCCTTCATTTACATAGAAGTGGTTAGGTTTTCTCCTGGAATTAAAGAAACATCATCATGAAATTTTTCATTATGTTAATAACCAGTATCTTTGCAGTTACTGCGTAGCAACCTAGAGCAGAGACATTTCTTTTTTGATTTATTTCACTTCATAGCATAAACATTTCAATTTTACCTCTCAGTTTCCCAAGTTGAATTATGTGTACCAATCCTTATGCAATATAAATATGTAGACTGAGAACTTGGAAATGTGGATTCTAGTACAGGTCTCTTTGACCTTGTTGAAGACTAATAATTCTCTGGGTTCCCATATTCTGAATAGCTCTCTAAAAATAAGAGTATTATTAATAGTAGTATATACTTATCTATAAAGTGAAAGTGTTGAACTGAATGATCTCTGAGGTTATTTCTATCTCAAAGTCTATGACCATTTATTCAAATATAACAGTACTGTTTTCCATTATTTCAATTAATTTCCCAAATGATCATGCACAAGAACAATGACCTACATCACTAGACAATATATTCCATATCAATATTCAAAGAACATTAATATTCAACTTGAGTGCATAATATGATTTGAATTTCTTCTTGATTATGACAAGATGAAGGTTATCTCCATAGGTCATTTGAAAGGTAATTTTCCCTAGATTTTCAATAAAGCCATGAATTTTACCCATGGTTTGAACTCTAGGTCAACTCTCTAAAGGTAATGAGTAGAAAAATTGATTTTCAAGAAGAAAATCTTTAAATTCTTATAAACTTAAGTTTTTTTTTGCTAGGTTGCCATATATTTCTTAATTAAACCTATACCATCTGATTAGTGGTTTGCAAACTTATGAAAACTATAAAAGCCTTTCTTTAAATAAACTCGTTATATAAAATAATGGTAACAAAAGGCGTGTGAGACCAACTGTCATATAACCCAGGCAAATTTACAATAAAATGTCCCCAGAATCTTTTCCAAAGTTCATGAATATATAAGGGGGTCAGTGATATTGAAGAAGGAGGATTTTTGTAGAGAACAATCTTTCATAAAGCTTGTCTGTATTCTCTCTGCCTCTGGAAGTTAGAAGGGAGATGCACCTCCTGCTCCTTCACGTTAAGATACGCTATGAAAGCTTCAGCAGAATTACTTAGAGATCTTAGTTAGCCTTGTGTTCTCTGTCATTTTGAGGGGTGCAGGAACTAATGCCTGACCCTCATCTGCGAAAAGTAAAGTAGCTAAAAATTTGCACCTGACTCTCAAACAAGACAATCTGGAGAAGAGGACATGAGCTGGCTAGTGTCATCAATGACAGAGTCAGGAGTGCATGGACTGAACTGGAATCAATTTGCTGCTGCCCTGAAGTTAGTGCTGAGTTAGTCCAAGGCAGGCATGTGAGTTTCCTGTGAAAGAGATAAGGCCTCAGGAAGAATAAGACAGCAGAAGACCTCAGCAGAGACAACCTAGATGCCTACCACCAAACACCAAAAGCTGAGGAAACATAACACAGGGAATAGAGCCAAAAACAGTGCCAACCCTCAAGACAGGGCCCTCAAAAAACATAGGAAGAATGGATGAAGATATTCCAGGAGAGAAAAAAAACAGGCTTAATTTTCATCAAGGCCAACTTCAGCTTTAGCCATCTTTGAAACCAATTTAGTGGTTTCATCAATATCTTAAATTCCATATTCTAAAAACTGAATTGAAACTGTGTTTGTAACTTCAAGTATTAGGACTAACCTATTTATTATCCAGAAGAGTCCATAAAAGTCATGAGATCGGCTAGAATTACCACCTAGAGGGCAGGGCAGGAGGTTATTTTACTGAATTAAATTTAAAGACAATGGAAGATAAAAATAAAATTATATTTTGATTATTCATAGCCTGTGCTTTTCCAGGGCTCTGCCCATTGTCTCAATCCCACTTCTCTTGCCATACTTCTATAAACACTCCACCTCTAGTCACAGATTTGAAACCCATGCTGAATATCATCATTACAAGAAAATACATTCTAAATATTCAAACTTAATCTAATGCATCATGATATGATGACCCAATATGTAAAATTTCACTGACATAGAAACTTTAAAACAAGACATAAACTCAATAGTGAAATTTAAATTCACATTTGTAGACTTAAACAGAATTTCTAGATACTTTTGGAGTTTGAAACCAGAAAACTTCCCGTGATTTAGAAGTATGGTATAAGAGAATACCCCCAAATCAGTCCATTTACCCCCAGCAAAATCTAGTAAAAGAAAAAAACAAAACCAAAAAACCTTTTTTTGCCAGGCAAAGACATTGACTCTTAGATAGGCTGAAGGTAAAAATGTGGATCTGTGGGAGAAGATACACTATACACAAATGCAAATGCAAAGAGTAAAGATTTTAAACCAGAAACAAAACAAATAAAAAGAAGAAAAATTCCCAGATTATTTAAGATAGAGAATAATTTATAGGCTTTAACTAATGGAAGACCCCATTACTAATGAATAACCACAACTGTGATACATTTTTAATTCCATTTAAATAAGGTAAGGAAGGAACCATCCAAACTAGCAGCTAAGGATA
>NW_017731506.1:2622967-2625363 GCF_001890085.2 Hipposideros armiger
AGGAAGTATTTGAATGAAATCAATGAGAAATTAAGATTTGGTATATACTAGCACTAGTGCTCTCTCTCTCTCTCTCTCTCTCTCTCTCTCTCTCTCTCTCTCTCTCTCTCTCTCTCTCCCACACACCCACACATATACCTTCGCTAGGCTCGTACTCTTCCCTGAGAATGTATCACTAATAAACCCTGCTTGCATATTAAAAAAAAAAAAGATTTGTTATATAATGTTTAATTGCATATGTACTTCTCAATTTCTCCCCAGAAAGCTTCAGTTACATAGATTGTCTAATTGTATTCAGAATTAGATAAATCAAACCAATGACACAATAAATGGATTCTGCACCTGACTTCAAATTCAAAAAGAGATGAATAATTTATTTTAATTGATTTTAAACAATAAAGGAGTTTGAAGTGTCTTTGTACAAAATGAAGTATTTTATACTAAACTAAATTATTGAGATGCATTACCTTTCTATTTAAATGCATTCTTAATGTCATTTCTATATTTTTTCCTCCACAAACACTTGTAAATGGAACAAAGAAAAAGAGAGACAAGGAAAAAGTCAAGAGAATAAAAAAAAAAATCTCAACCAAATAGTTTTGTGATTTGTTTGAAAACATATTCATTGAAAATATGATAAGCCATTAGGGCTTTGATTAAACAAGATACAATTAAGAAGGGATAAAGTTTCAAAAGCCTACAATGTTAGAATTGGAGGTCAAGGTTACATTAATTATTTATATGTGAACTTGGACTCTTTGGATATTATCTGGTTTGTAAGCTCCATGAAAATGAAGACCAGCACCTGGTAAAATGTTAACAACTGCATAAATGTTACCAAAAACAGTTATCAAAATTGACATTGCCCATTTACAGGTAAACTGCTTTATGGATCTCTCTCTCTCTCTCTCTCTCTCTCTCTCTCTCTCTCTCTCTCTCTCTCTTTCTCTCTCTCATATACACACAGATTCACACACAAGAGAGAGCTGTCCTGGAATGACAGCTGTATTCACTTAGGGAAGGAAGTTCATCAGAATTTAGGTTTTAATCTCCCCCTGTATTTATTTTAATTCCATATTTTTTTAAGGAAGCAATATTCATGCAGTTTTAGTTTACATTTAACTAATCAAAATGTTGCTTTAAATAATTCTTCTAGATATACAAGAGACTGAGAATTTTCTCTCTTTTTTAAATAATTGAAATTATACATTCGTATAAGGAGAGACAGCTTGAATGTCAAAGGTATGCACTCAGGTCTAAACTGAGCAGCAAGGCAGTTCCCACAGAACATCTATTTTCTAGGACATTATTGCTGCTAAGGAATTTACCCTTTATTAGGTTAACCGAGGATAATGTACACTTTAAAAATGTTGGAACAGGTATTGAGACTATAGATTTAATGGCTTACCAAAGATATTACAATCTAGCTGGTAAATAACATGCATTTTAAATTGGTAAAATATTTGGGTATGATGCACACTGATGAGCTTGCAGCCTCTGTGGAGACAGTACAATCTGTTGTGCAACACTGATTTGGTATTTTCAAGGAAGATTTTTTTCCTCTCTTTTAAAAAATGTTAATTTTACAAACCCAAAGAGCCCTGAATCCAAACACTAAGTACATAAAAATAATGATTCTGTTTACAACTTTTAGCCATGAATTTCTAAATAAAATTCAAATGCATCTGTTTTCTAAAGGATGTAAAGGTGTTTCCATTATTTTATGCTTATTAAGCTGTAATGGCAAGCATCAAATGCTACAGGGAAGTAGCATAGCTGACTATGCTAAGCCATTAAGTCATTATTCCTGGTACAGAATATGTTTAAGACAAATTTTCCTGCTACAGACTTAATCTATTTTTCAGAAATATGGGAACTTGGAGGTCACAGGCTGGTACATCGTATGCCAAATTCATTCCCATACATAATTTCTGTAGCCGCCAAGGTCATAAACTATTTTATTGGTTGCCATCATTTAAAAATTGGGAGATTTTGCACAAAAAAAATTTAGATTTCCAAACTTTGAAAAATGTGGGCGGTCTGTCAATATATGGGTTTGTATTATTTTAGAAAATAAGCAACAGAAGCTCGGCAGTGGATTCCCTTTTACAAATTAATTTACTCTCGAGTATACTGCTGGCACTATTGTTCTCTACTGTCTCGCAATTATGAAGGTGAATATCATTTACAATTTATTACAAGTCTTGGGTGTTGTCTTTTTTACCTTAAGGCCATCTCACTATACCCATTTATTGATACATTGCCACCTACTCCCTATGAGGGATATTTAAGAACTCTGCTTTATCTATTCAATAGCTTCCCATGAAATCCATAAAACCTTCTCTATGACCACTTAATGTTTTCACTACTCACTCAAAATATCTTTAACATTGGCC
>NW_017731506.1:2627513-2643983 GCF_001890085.2 Hipposideros armiger
AAAATGGATTTTAAAATAATTGATTAATTTAAACTTTATTAAAATTGAAAAATTCTGCTCTTGAAAAGGCACCATTAACAAAATGAAAAGGTGAAATATTTAGTTTCAGTCTCACCACAGAGAGTAAACATTTTCAAAAATATACTTAATAAAGCAATTTTATTCAGAAAATAAAGAGATTACATACAACTGAATAATAAAAAGCTGACAGTCCCATTAAAAAATGGAAAATTGTTTGAATGTACACTTCACCAAAGAAAATACACAAATAGCAAGACACACACAAAAATATGTTCAACGTCATTAGTAATTAGGGAAATGCGAATTAAAATCACAATGAGATATCACTATAACCCACTAGAATGGCCAAAATTAAAAAGACTAACATTAACAAGTGCTGGTGAAAATGGAAAACTGTTACACTGGTACAATGATGTTTGGAATGTAAAATAGTAGAGTCACTGAAGAAAATAAGCTACAATTTTTGTTCAAGGTTAAATAAAACTTAATATACAACCCAGCAGTTCCATTCCTAGCAATCTACCAGAGAAATTGGAACATATATCCACACAGTCTTGTAAATGAGTATTCATAGCGGAAATATAAATAATAGCTAAAAATTGGAAAAACAATCCAACTATCCATAAACAGGTAAATGAATAAACTGTGGTACCACTAACAATGGAATACTACTACTCATTGATAAAAAATAATGAAGTATTGATACACATAACAACTTGGGAGAATCTCAAATCATTATGTTAAGTGTAAAGAGTTAGACAAAAAACTACATATTATATGATTTTATTTATATAAAGTTTCTAAAAAAGGCAAAATTATAGTGACAGAATACAAATTAGTGGTTACTTAAATACAGGAGTGGGGTTTATTTGTAAAGGAACATGAGGAAAGTTTTATGTTAGAAGAACATTCTAAATCTGGATAGCTGCACAACTGTATAAATTCACTTTACACTTAAAATGGATGATTTTTATGGTATATAAATTATGCTTCAATAAAATGGTTTTAAAAATTCACACGGAAAATATGAAAAACTCTGATGTCTCAGCACCGAATAAGAGAGCTTCAAAATACCTAAAGCATATACTGACAGACCGAAAAGGAGAAATAGACACAACCACACCATAACTGGAGATATTATATTAACACACCTTCTTCATACTGATAGGTATGGTAGACAAAAAGATCAGTAAGAATACAAAGATTTAATGAGAGCATTGCATTTGTCAAACTTGAAATGTGCACTCAAGAGCTATTTATTTTACTATAAGATCTATCTTAACAAAGAAAACTTGAACCATTCAATAATGCAATGGAAAGAGGAGCAACAACTGGACATAAATGATCAGGAAATTGGGATGTCAATGATAGAGAATAACATGTCACAAGGTAGAAAAAGAACAGCGAATGAAAACCACATAAGTACTCTAAACTTTCTGAGATACATTTTTGGTCACAGTTGTGAAATGTCCATATAGTGTAAAGCACTCAGGGCATTAACAAGATTTCTATGACAGAAAATGCTTGTTTTGAAAAGATTACTGGAAAACAATTGATTTGACTCTAAAAGTAAACCAAAACTTAGGTGTTACAATAATATCATCAACCATTTTACCAATTGCTGCTAAATGATAAACTGAAAAAACATACTTGAATCAATATAATAAACAAGGCATTAGTGTTGTTAATATGTAAAGAATTAAAAAAAAATTAATGAGAAAAAAACCGAACAACCCAAAACTGTAAAAAGATGATGCACAATCATCAATAGAAAAAAATTGCCTTGCAAATATATGAAGAGATATTCATCTCAAGAGTAATCAAAAGTAAAATTACAATATTGGGTTGTCAGAAAAGTCGTGATGTATTTTTTCTGTTTTTCATTGCAAAAATGCATCATGACTTTTCCGACAACCCAATATAATTTATGCCACTGAGACAATTCATTTGTTACATATATCATTATCTACAATTATTGTTTCTTTAAGAAATGTATTTAAATGGACATTGTGTCTGCAGAGTTCTGGCAGGAAAAAGATAGCATACTGAAACTGAGTCATTGAAGGGAGTTTAATAAAGAGACCATTTACAAAAGGTATTGGTAGAGTTTACAAACAGCAACAAAGAAAAACACGGAGGGCATGATTGCCACATCTGGGCTGGTAGGAGCAAGAGAAGGGAGCAGTTGCTAAAATCCCCAGGGAAGAGGCAGAGTTGTGTGACCCAGGCCAACTGACAGAAGCTATGGCCTTTATTCCACAGCCATTAGCAACCCAGCAGGAAGAAAGAAAAGGGAATAAACATTCCACCCCATCTCCTCCTTCCTGCTAATCTCCAGTGGGTGCTTACCTTTCGTTGAACTTGACTAGAAGCCAGAGGGGAAGGGTGATCCACACAGGTCAGACTCCAGAACGCAAAATCTTATGGAACCAAGTGGAGAGTAGATGTGCAGGGTGCAAACATCAGATTACCCACAAAGGCACACTCCTGCAAGGAGAAGTGAGGGTTGACTTAATTTTCAAAATCTTTCACAAGGCAATTTAATGATGCATAGTAAGAGCCTCAAAATATTATCTTTGGCTGAGTATTTCTATTTCTAGAAATTTATCCTAATCAAAGAATGTCCACAACAATCTCTATACAACTATGGTTACTGGAGATGTATTTATTATGCAATATTTGAAATGATATTTCAACATTAAGTAAAAGCCATATAATACAATATCATATACCATGCATGTTCTATAGAAATTATCTAATGGCACAAAATATTTGTTTACAAAAAATTATTACATTTAAGAAACAGGAAAAAGATTATCTATACAGTGCATTAGCACCCGGTGGGCAGGAGCTTGAACTGTTCACTTCTGTATTTTCAGCATCTAGAACATTGCCTAGCATATGGTATATGCAAATATACATATGCATACGGAAAAATAAAAGAACACATTTCAAAATGTTAGTCATGTCTCTTTCTGGATGGTAAAATTGAGGGCGATGTTTAATTATTAATTTATTCTTTAACTTTTAAAATTCTCTTTTATAATAAATAAATCATTTAGAAAAACAAGGTATTTTCTGAGCTTTGAAGTGTCACATTGGGGACCCTGTAAAAGCCTCTAGGATCCTTGAGGTCTACTCTATTTCATCCTGTTGAGGTCACACCACCATCAGTTGAAAACCCTCCGGGGAAGTCTAGAGATGAAGATTAATCTCAGAAAAACATATATAATAATAATGAAAAATCTACTCCATCCTTCCAGCACTGGAAACAGCAGCAAGATTTTTTTTACTTTTTTGGTAATTATAATTTTACGGTTCCCTGGGGCTGTACTGAATCATCTTCTGTGATGATAGGAGCCTTAGCCTGGAGTCCTTTTTCCATAAAAAAGTATAAGATAGTTGACAAAGATGAGAACAAACGACCTTTTAGAGAAGTTAAATATGGTCATGGAACCATTATAAACACTTTCAAGGATAAAAATTAAGAATTCTAAGGGGTCATAAAAACCAAGCGCAAATTCTTCATTTTACAAATTTGGACAACGAGGCTCAGGAACACCCTGAGATTTACCTATTCTCATAGTACAGGTAGGACAAGAAGCTGGGTCTGCTGAATCCTGGTCTCCTGTAATATTGTTTTTGGTACACACAGACCAGCTTCAATAAAACAGTTCAAATTCCCTTCCATGTCAATCTGATTGAAATAAGAGGGTTATGTAACAGAAAACCAAGATGAATTGGCCATTTATAATTAGTTTTCTCTATACATACACTCTAAATCAAATTAATTGGTATACTTTTAGATCACCAGACTCAAACTATTCTTGGGAGCCTTTTGTTTCCTTGAAGGTACCTGAGGGGTCAAAAGAGAGGGGTATCAACCTGAGTCCAACCAGGAGACAGAAACCACCCACTGATTTAAACAAGGGAAGCTTCATGTAGCAAATTATCAAACTATATAGAGTAACTATATAAGATCAATGTAAAGGGAACTCTAAAGAATAGTGTATTGATGAGAGAGACTATCCAAGCAAGGAAAATGTGGATAGGTGATTCTCTCTCCAAGGCTGAGGATGAGACAGTCACTGGAAAAGGCATGGTTACAGCCCACTGTGTGGTAGAAAGTTTGCTGGGATGCTCGGGCCAGGACTGCACCATAGTCACTGGGCAAGCAGGACATAAAACTGGAGCACCGGTGAGCTGCAGCTGGTGGGGAACACAAGGCTGATCGGTGGTGCAGCTGCTGGAACCGGGAAGAAATGCTCCTTTCTCCTACAATGTCTCTCTAACTCCCTAACTGAGAAAGCTTAACATTGGGCTCATGATAAGAACAGTTTTAAGAACCAAATCCATTACTGCAGAGCAGGTATCAGTGGGCAGTTTTAGGCTGAGAGGCAATACATTGTTAAGTGGGGAAGAAGGCCTAACAGGTAAGGCCTTAGGTCCCTGTCCCCCATTCATCCAGAACAGTTCTACTATTTGTTGTTTAATACACAGTGGTTTCCTACAAAATTTATTTCAAGTTTCAAAAACACTGAAAGACATTACTGAGGAAAAGATATGATGACATAAAAATTTCAATTTTAGATAAAAAAATATATATTAACAAAAGAAAAATGTGAATGGCATTTGCAAATTCTTACTTTAAAAGAGTTCAGACTATAGGAGAACATAAGGTTGCAAGAGGGAGTTCCAGAAGACAAAAAAATGCAACTCATTAATAATTTGTGCCTAAATTTTTGAAAAAAAAGTACCATCTTATTACAAGTGAGCTCAGTATTTTAATGACCTTGATAAGTCCATAGAAATCAAGCAAATATAAAAGAAGGACTTTTTTGAAGTTATGTAACAAGGGAAATAATTATTGTCTGGTCCTTGATTTAGTAGTGAAAGATATTTACACAGTCATGGCAAACACTGATTGCAATAAAGATTGTGTTACAATTCTGTCAAATCATTGGGGTGAGAGAAAAAGAGAGAGAGAGAGATTGGGATATAAATCCTACCAAATAGACCAGACCAAAGATTACCTAATGCCAAAAATAGATAAGTTAACAGTTACATAAAATTTATCTGTTTTAGAAATATAAGAAAAAACACCAAATGCCATAAAAAATGGACAAAGGGTTACAAATGCTTCTGGGGAGCGGAACTAGAGGTGTGAGTAAGAGGAAGTGCCATTTTTTATTATAAATATTTTAGCTTTATTTTATTTTTAAATTATGCACAGGTTTTAAGTTGATGAGAACAGGCTAAACCGTATATATTACAATATTTCTACAATGCAAAAGCTGTACAAAAAAACAGAAGAAAATATCTTAAAATATTAACAGTAGTTGCTTCTGGGTGGCATAATTCTACATGGCTGTTAACTGTGTCTTTAAACTTTTAACCCTTCCAAACTTTCTAAATGAGTATCATCAGAAAAACTATATATATATATGGAGAGAGAGAGAGAGAGAGAGAGAGAGAGAGAGAGAGAGAGAGAGAGAGAGCAAGCAGAGGGTTAAGTAAAGTCATTAGATTTAGGAGAAAGAAAAGCAAGAAAGATAAACTAATATACGGTGCGTGCAGAGGTGTCATACCACCAGGCAAGTGACCATTGTGAGCCTAGCACTGGAGGTAGTAAACAAAAAATTATAAAACATTGTCTATTCTCTTGAGGCACTTAAAATCAAATGAAAGAAAAAAATAAATGAAGGAAATAAAAGTTAGATATTAGAATTTTAATACAAAATTTAAATAACAATGAAAAATCTCAGTTGCCAGGAAGTTTAAAGCTGAAAATAAAAAAATAATTGCTTCTCTGACTCCTGCTCCTAGTATCAAAAATAATTAGTTGAAAATAGCTTTCATATAAAATTATAAAGATTACTATAAACTCCATAAAGGTATTATTCAATTTGCAAAATACCATACTGAAAAAGACTTTTCCCCAAAGTTTCATTTTATGGATTCTCAGTACATCTGCTCATCCTAATACTAGTGATAAAATGCTTGAATTGGTTTCAAATATCAAGTCAAATATCAAATCTCTGTCATGTCTGCCTTTAATTAACCAACATGCTAATTAAATTTAAATGTCAGAACCCCTTCCTCAAATGGGCTCATTCTAGCAATATGCTCTACAGGTTTTTGCAGGATTTGGAAAAGTAGAACACTTTAACCAAAATTGCTCAAGACTGCTCACTCTTTCCACTCCAATTTACCCTCCAGCACACTTCTGCTTATGTAGGATCACATTTGAGTGGCTATGAAGAGTAGGCTAGAAACAACTGAGTTTGATTTAGTTAGGGCTACACATAATGGAATTGCAGTCACGTCTATGTGTATTTTAGTTATTACTGGCCATCCTGGTGTGGGTATGGCTTCCGGGAAATCCCCACAGCTCACTCTTTTAACTCCTCCCGTGTTGAGACACAAAGGTGCAGAGCAGAGGTTTCATGGAGCAATTAACAAGTCCTACTGAGGTTAGCACTAGAAGAATGAGGGGAATGGAAGAAAAAAAAGTTTGAAATATAAAGCATGAAAACCTAGCCTGTGGAAAATTCCTCCAAATCTTATATCTAATAAATAAAAGAAGCTTTTGATAGAACTTGTTTCAGATAGTTGACAGCAAGAGTACAACATTTACCTGACATCACAGTAATGAGTTGTGAAGCTCAAAGAAAAAATCTAAAAGTATCAATAATATGAAAAAACTGGTTTCAATCAAAAGAATGAATTATCTCTCTAGTTTTTGTAGAACATATTATCACAGTCATCTGAAATGGCTATCAAAGTTTGAAGCCAAAAATAAATAGGAAAGACATTGTATAAAGTTAAACCAGGCAATTAATTAATTAAAATATAAGGATATTTTTCCTGGATTTTGCAGTTTTCCTGGTATTCATCAGCTTTTTAAAATTTGTGATACATTATTATAAAATTTATTTGCTTGTCTTAAGTAAGTGTTCACTTTCATATCTAATTTTGTATTTTATTTCCTTTTTCTCAAAATTTCCCAATTCTTATACAATTGAGTTCTCATAAAACTAGAGACACCTGGATTTTTAAGTTATTACTTGATAACATTTATCATGCCATGTTCTGAAATTCTTATAAAACAAGATTCATATTGTTGATCCCATGTCTAGATCACCTTTTCATAAAATTAATGGGTCTTTTTTTATCTTTGTGCCCTATCTGCAATAAAGTCAGAGTGTCAGACACTTCAAGAAGAAAACATTCAAGAAATTCAACAAAACTTGATGTAGAACATCAAAGGAATAACAGAATTAGTTACAAAATATTCTGTACACAAAGTCTAAGTGGAAGTTGCCTACTGCTCCAATCCATTCCCCCATTTGCATCCGCATTAACCTTCAAGAGGTAGCTGACCCCATTTAAACAAGAAAAAGTGTCAGGGCTCTACATAAGAATGACTAAATCAACAACAGAACACAAAACAAGACAAAATCGTGGAAAAAAGCAAAAGCAAAACAATACATAAAATGTAGATGAACAACCTACAACACAACAAGAAATATCTTAGAAAATAGAAAACAAATTCAAAGAAATAGATTTCTATTATCTCAATTGATATTACAGGCATTTTGATTTTTTTGGGAAAAATAAATGAGAAGTGTTTAAAGAAGACATTTCAATTCACAGAAGAAATTAAAACTGGCTGATAGAATTCAGAAAAGAAATGGAAAAGGAAAAATAAACATATTGCATAGTGGTATCCTGTATTATACAGATTAAACAACAGAATAAACATAACTGAAAATATACTCATATAGATAGTGTGTGGCCTTGAGAACATTAGAAATGAAGGAAAGAACACAGACAATAAGACAACAAAATAAAGAAAGACATAAAGGTAATGATACAGAAACAAATATCCAACATAATTCTGGTCCCTAAAGCACAGAAAAAAAAAAAAAAGACCTGAAGTGGTACCCCATGTTCCAGGAAAAACTGACACAGACTACATAAGAAGATATATCCTCAAGAAGGTGTTGAAATTGGCAGATGGATAAAGAATGACATGGGCACTCCAGCAGAAAAATATAAGTCACATACAGTAGATGAAAGTCAAGTTGGCCTCAACCTTCATTATTCCACTCACACAGCCAGAGACAAACAGGAAGAAACATTTCTTTGCTCAGCGCTGTCATCTGAATGTACCATTTGGAATTGTGGCCACCATCTTGGAACCAGCAATAGAGCCAAGAGAATAAATCAATATCCACGCAACGGAAAAAGCTAATGATGTTTTCAGTCAATTTTTAATTCCTCTGTCACCTCTGAATGACAAACTTCTTATTGCTTAAGGCACTGTAGTTTCACTTCTTGGTTATTTGTTGGAAGCTTTCTGCCGAATGCTAAGCAGATATAAATCTTATAAAAGTATATGGTGATGAAGGAGAACTGACTCTGGGTGGTGAACACACAGTGTCAAATATAGATGATGTATTACAGAATTGTACACCTAAAACCTATGTAACTTTACTAACAATTGTCGCCCCAATAAACCTTAATAAAAAAAAATACCACATAAAAATAAACAACATGAAGTGTAAGGATAAAGATTAAGAATGTAGGAGAAAGTTTGTACTAATTTCATTATTTTTCATATCTAAAATCTAATAAACACAATATAAAGTTAAAACAGAACAATAATTGCAACCTCAAAATTGTATTTTTTAATTTTCTAATATTACAGAAATCTTTCAGAAAAAGAAATCTTTCAAGAATATTTCTTATAGTGAAGAAATTGAAAATTTTATGAAAATTTGAATATTTTTGTTTCATTTGAGATGCTTTAATCTGTTATGTTCAAAGAAAATTAATATAATAATTAAAAATAATATATGTTATGAGACAATGTTTTTAGAATTATTTCTATTTCTCCATCCTCAAGTCTTTATACAGAAATATCTGAACTTTGGATGTCAAATATTAATCATAGTTACTCCTGAGTAGTGAAAATTTCTACTTTCTTTTTGCTTTTCAGCTTTGCCTGAGTAAAGGCAATACTCAAAACAATACAAAACATAATAAATAAATTAAATTGGTATAAAACAAATACAATTTGTTTTCACAAAACAATAAAGTTGTTCATCATAAAAACTGATCACCTATTTTGAACACCTACTTTAAACTGTATTAGACCACAGAAACACATTATAGGCAATAAGATAATATTTTACTTCATGTTTCATAGTTACAGAAAACTATAACAGCTATAAAAATATATACCTACCGAATTTTACACCTACTAAAAAAAGAATATGACTGCGAGATACTGATACTTGGACTTAATCATCTCCATCAAAATTTAGGATTATCAATAGTTTTAACTCCATGTTTTTGAACTCACTTTTTAAGGTAAACATATATTTCATATTAGATTACCCATATGAAAGAGTATAAACATCAGAGAACTATTTTGTAATACCTTTAAAAAGACAGTAGTACATTACATATGGATTAAAGGGGAGCACGCATTTGGAAAGAAGTGTGACAGCGTTTCATGTGTTTCTCTGCCTTTGTGAATGCTCACCTGGCTATTATTTATCCTTCAACCATCACCTCAGGCATCACCTTTCTAAAAGGGCCTTTGAAATCCCTGTGTTGGTCCAAGTGACTGTGTTCCTGTGTCTGTCTATATTCCTATAAGATAAATTACCCCCATTACATTTGAATTTATCTGTCATCATATCTTTTCCTTAGTAATGTCTTTCAGTGTTTTTGAAACTTGAAATAAATTTTGTAGGAAACCACTGTGTATTAAACACTGAATAGTAGAACTACTCTGGATGAATGGGGGACAGGGACCTAAGGCCTTATCTGCTAGGCCTTCTTCCCCACTTAACAATGTATTGCCTCTCAGCCTAAAACTGCCCACTGATACCTGCTCTGCAGTAATGGATTTGGTTCCTAAAACTGTTCTTCTTATCATGAGCCCAATGTTAAGCTTTCTCAGTTAGGGAGTTGGAGAGACATTGTAGGAGAAAGGAGCATTTCTTCCCAGTTCCAGCAGCTGCACCACCAATCAGCCTTGTGTTCCCCACCAGCTGCAGCTCACCGGTGCTCCAGTTTTATGTCCTGCTTGCCCAGTGACTATGGTGCAGTCCTCAAAGTGTGGTCCCAGGCCTGCAGTATCAATACCACCTGGGAACTTGTTAGAAATGCAAGTTCTCAGGCTCCAGTCCAGACATACCAACTACCTCAGGACCTCCATGGGCAGGGCCCAGCAAATTATAGTGTACCAAGCTTCCCAGATGATTCTGACATATGCTAGCTGGAGAGCACAGGTCTACTGCTTTCCCAATAGAAGGTAAGCTCTGTAAGGACAGGGTCTTTTCTCATTCCCTGTATCCCTGAATCCTAGCATCATGCCTGGCATACAGTACATGGTCCTTGGAAGCTCAGCCTAATAAAAATAGAGCCTACAGATAACGAAAATAACTTTGATCACATCCTCATGTGTTAGGCATTGTATTCAGCATTTCACATGTACTTACTTATTCACTTAATTCTTCTAATATTCCGATGGGGCAGATACTATTTTGTTCTCCCCATTATTACACATTAAGATGTGAGTCACAGAAAGATTAGGGAACTTGCCAAGATACACAATTAACAAATAGCAGAGACAAGATAGACTCTCAGTCCGTGTAGATTCAGATCCTGACCCTTAATCATGAAATTATATAGACTCACAATGTGTGGAAACACTCAGAATAATTACTTGAGATAATTTTTCCTCTTCAAGTATCTGTACTTATCTGTGCTCTTTGCCTTATATATTGGGAAATGTATGACATTTTGGCTCTGCAAAGAATATTTTATATATACACTTTCATTTGTAACAGATGGGCCTCTTAAAATCATGTACTGTTGAACTCTCCTCAGCAATTAAATGGGCAGGGGCTTGCTCATAGTCATTTTAGAGATCTGTCTGAATAATTTGCTAATAAAGACTCAGTTTCTTTTTCTGACTTACTAAAAACTCGTTTCTGAGCTTTACACTCACACCAAAATCCTACAGATGCCAAGAATTTGTTGAAAGATGATGAATTAGCTACTAATTACTGTGGGATGAATTAGAACTCTACAGTGTGACAAAGCAAACAGGTCCCTCATCAGATCCTTTTAACAGTTACCACACAGGTAAAATAAAAATGAGTGTGTTTTAGAAATTGCATAATTGAAAGTTAAGCTGTTTGTTATAATCTTATAACAACATTTAAGCGAAAAAGGTCACACATTATCAAAGCTTAAGATGGCTACTTTCAGGGCCAGCTGAGTGGCTCAGTTGGTTAAGAGCACGAGCTCTGAGCAACAGGGTTGCCGGTTCGATTTCCACATGAAACAGTGAGCTGCGCCCGAGCTGAGCTGCCCTGAGACACTGCCAGCCAGCCAGATGGTGCTGGACTTGGAGCTGAGCTAGCTGCACCCTCCACAACTAAGATTAAAGGACAACAACTTGGCTGTTCCTCTTCCCCAATTCCCCAACACTGTTCTCCTTTCCCAATTCCCCAATAAAACCTAAAAAAAAAAAAAGAGGCTACTTTCATAATGTCAGTTCACCTTAGCATACACATGACTATAACAGATCATTCTGAGCAGGAAAGTCCAGACAAGATGTGCCAAGTTGCTTAAGAGCTGTAGTTTGGTCATTTTTCGGTTGAATTTTACTTGAGACTGTGCCTCATGCTTGCTTCTACAGAGACTGCAATTCCTAGATTTAAAATGATGTCAATTTATTTTCATCTTGAAAAATTGCCATTACCCCCTATTCCTTAAAATGAAAAAATCCTAACAGATTAAACTATTCATAATCTATTGCTAGAACATCTTATACCACAACAGAGATTTAGTTGAGTAATTCAAATTACCCTAAGGCTAATCATCATTTTTATCTTCATTATGTGAGCTGACGATAGCATTTCTTAGTTCCTTCCTTTCTTTGAGTTCTCTGGCCAAACAGCCAGCCTGCAGGTGCTGTGACTATGGCTCCTGGAATTGTGCCTGACCTCCATCTTTGCATGGTGACATTGCAGCCAGGAAGCAGATTAACTTATGCTGATGCTGAGCTATGGAAACACTGCTCAGTCCAGGAATCTTATAACAATGCACAATGTCCATTAACAGCAGCCTGGCAGTACGGTCACTGAAGGTCAGCTAAAAAGTTTGATTCTTCCACATTATGAGGTGTTTGGACATGTAAAATAGTTAGGCAAGTGAAGAAAGGGGTAGAAGCAGGGATTTAAAGATGTGCAAATTGTCAACAATTAAAGGAAGAAGAACAAAAGTGGTCAAAAGAGACATAAAGATCATTATTTTTTCTTTAGCTGGTATTCTAAGCTGAATACTTAAAGAGGATAATGCTCTCTAAAGACCTGTTACCATGTTTGTTTCTCATTAATTGTCAAAGGGAGGTCTGTGGAAATACCCAAAAAAAAAAAGAATTTTTGATTGATTTCTATGGCAACATATGGCAATATTCTATGCATGAAGAGAAGTCACTCTATTATGATTTCTTGACAAGTTTACTCTGTGGTTCATGGATCATCTGTTAGAAGGTATGGAGACAGAAACACGAGAGATGTGCATTGAATTACTCAAAGAATGAGTATATCAGTCAACATCTGCTAATTATATGCTGTTTCCTACTGGGATCCTCGTAGAGAAAACTCTGAATATTGTCTATGGTTCACAGAGAGATAACAGATACACCTAGGTGAGGTAGACCAGCTGAAGCTGATGATGGATTGATCACATTTTAAACTGGTTACTTTGGGTGACAATAGTCAAGATATTAAAGGAATAAAAGGGGAAAAGTTTGAATTTCCAAATAATGGATCATTTATTTATTTAGCAACATGTAATAGTATTTTTCTTTAAAAATTTGTTTCAGATCTGTGGTAGCCAGAATTCTAAGATCCCTCATCCCCTGGTATACACATCCTGTGTGGTACCCTTCCCTTGATGGCAGCCAGGACTTGGGAAAATCATTTCTAGGATTATGTTACTAATAAATTGACCCCTAGTTAATCAAATGGAGATTATCGTGAGTAGAAGTGACCAATTCAGGTAAGCCCTTTAAAAGAAAGTGAAATGCCAACTCCTGCTGGCCTTGAAGAAACAGCTTCGGTGAGTGCTACAGCTGTAAGGAAATGAATTCTGCCAACAACCACATGAACTTTCAAGAGGATCCCTAACCCCAGGTAAGACCCCAGCCTTGGCTGACATCTTGATTTCAGTCTAGTGAGCACTTGAGTAGAAAATCTAACTAACTCTGCCCAAACTCCTGACCCACAGAAACTGTGAGGTAAAATATCTGTGTTCTTTTAAGCCACTAAGTGTGTGGTCATTTGTTACACAGAAGTACAAAATTAATAGATTTGATGTTCAAAATTGAGGTATTTAAATATTTCTGATATCTTGAACATATTAATGTATATGTGTTTACCCCTTAGTAGTATTCTTTAGAGTCATGTTTCTCTGAATCTGAACTGAATCTTGTTTCTAATTGTCACTCAGTTCCATCAGTCACAATTCAGATGCCATTATAAAATCCTGACTCTTCAGACAAATTGAGAAACCTTAAATATTTCAACTCCTCTGTTGCCATTTTCATTTTTTCCATCCTTACATAAAATTCCTCCTACATTCTAAAGGAAAACTAGAGAAGATCAACGTTTTCTGTGCAAGTGGTTTCAACTAGCTTTTTGTCTTCCTAACTACTGAGGAAAAGCAAATAAATTTAAAAAAATGTAAAAACCCAATTGCATCTATTCTATGTTATAATTTACAGTTTATATAGTTACCTTAATTCATTTTAGAAAAATATAAACTGTAGGTTTGATCTTTTAAGATAAAGATAAAATCCAGGATTTGAAACAAAAGACCTTAAATGCAAATTGACTTATGGGTAGAGAAGTGGAAACAATGACTGAAGACCCACATTTTCTATCATATCAGATAAATCCAGCAAGGAGATCAGTTAAATTCAATTCAGAAAAGGAAAGTCTGGTGAGAAGAATATATGTTTATAGGCCTCCTTTTAAAATCTTAGCGTACTAATGGGTAGATCTCATTGTTTCTTACTACAAAAAAAAAACCAAAAAACAAAAACCTGTTAACTTGTACTTATTTATGCTTCACACAAAGTGACTTACTAAAACTAATCTAATAATAGTCAATAATTGTTGAATCTTTGAATGTGACAGACACTCTACTGGCAATGTGAATACGTTATTGTATTTAATCTTCCTAACACAACATTATGAGACTGGTATGATTATCTCTTTAGCACTCACATATAGAATAACAATTACAACAGTATAGAACGGCACTGCACCGATCTGGTTCCAAATTATTGGTCTCCCTTTTTTTGAACAAAAATATGTTTATAATAGTGTTTAGGTGAAGATGAAATTAGACCAGGTTAGTGAATGCCAGAATACACCACACTGGGAAGGGAAGGTACAATGCTGGGGAAAGTAAAGGCAAGCTAGGTGTTCCCTGGACCTCTGAGTTTTCTATTTTTTCTTACCTTGGCAAAGATTCTTTCATAGCATGCTTTGCACTGTGGTGTAGGGTGGCACATACTTATACCAACATCCCTATCTAATGCTTTGGATTCAAAGCCANCTCAAAATTTTCTTCAGTCATAATCTCTACCAGTTTTTACAGTCTTGAGATGATATGAATGTCAATACTACTTAGAAATATGGGGACTTTAGGAAAGGGACAAGTAGGGTTGAACAATGTTCATTTGAGAATATAAAATATACTTAAACTATACAAAGCATTACAGATTTTAAAGTAATGAGAACATTTCAAATATTTAAAATAAAATTGACATTATATGGCCTTAGACATTTACACAGAAAACCTGATTGATTAGATTTCCACATTGTGCCGTGTTCAGAGTTGTTAATACTGGATTTGTCCTCCACACTAAACAGCAACAGGTAACATATATGAAGCAAATGTCTTAAGATACTAAACAGGCAATATATGTTTGTGTTGCTTGAGAAAAAAATACTCAAAGTGCACCTCCACACACTTTCTGGTTCTCTGCGAAGGAGCATTTCCTGCTATATAGTTGGGGGACAGAGCCCAAGTAAACCCTTAATTTTCTGAGCTGAGGAAGCAGAAATCAGAGGTCATGATCTTATTCTGGGACTGGTATAAACCAACCAGGAGGTCACGGAAATGAGAAATCAATAGAAGAGCTGAGGTAATAAACTTGCTACATATCTGACCACTAAACTACATATGAGTTGGGAAACTCAAGAAAGCCCAACCAAAATGAAAGCCAGGGGAGACCTGCAAACATGCAGACTTTCAGCATGTTCCACAGCTCACACACACCCTGTGTACCAGAAAGGAAAAACATTATGGGCTTAAGGTGTCTGATCATGCGTTACCTCTGCCCAAATGAGTGGCTGAGCCTTCAACCACACAGATGCAGGGGAATTCTCTAGGAAGGTAAGGAAAAAACTGAGCAGAGATACCAGTGGCTATACACCATTATATAGAGATAGATTCTACCTTTAAGTTAAGGCAAGTTAATGAAACCAACAAAAACAAAACCTTTCAGAGAAATAAAAACAGAATCCAGGGTTGCTGCAACATACTATTGACAGTACCTAGTTTTCAATGAAACAGTAATAAATGTGACTCATACCCAAACTCAGGAAACAAAGCAGTCCATATAAACTGGTATGATCTTTGCTTCCTCAGCTCAGTGAAGCCACTTGGGATGAGAACTCAAAGCAGCTATTCTAAATATGTTCAAAGAACTTGCTATCACTGAGTCAACAAATAGGACATATCAACAGAGAAATTGAAACTATACAAAGATCAAAATGAAAATTCAAGAAATTGAAAGTAAAATAATTGAAGTGAAATTTTCAGTATATGGGTCCAAGACCAATTTGAGAAGGCAGAAGTAAGAAACAGTGAACTCAAATAGAAATCATTAGAATTATCCAACCGCAAACAAATGACAGAATATTGAAAGTAGCAAGAAAAAAGCATTACATATCACATACAGTGGAACAAGAATATGACTGGTAGTAGTTAACTTCTAATCAGAAACTTTATAGACTAAAGTGCACGGATGATATAGTCAATACTTTGAAAGAAGAAAACCAACAACCAAGAATTATATAGTCAGTTAAATTATTTTTAAAAAGCACTACTAAAAATGTCTATGTATATGTTTTTGTGTGCATAAATACATTTTCTCCTTTTATGTTTTATAAATGATATGACTGTTTAAAGTCCAACTAAAACACTACTGACAGACTCATAACAAAATGAGGGAGAAAATTGAGTTATACTTTGTGAATAGTGTTTTCAATAAACAGTGTTTTTAACAAACATAGTATTTTCAGTAAATATAGTATTTCAATAAATGATGCTGGAACAATTAGA
>NW_017731506.1:2646933-2648217 GCF_001890085.2 Hipposideros armiger
GAACCGGGGCCCTCTGGCCAGCTCTTAACCATAGCGCCACTTGGCCGGCCCTCACAAGAATTTTTTAATCCAATAATTTGGCAATTTTAACTTTGTTGCTTTCATCTGATGGTGTATAATCAAGGCTGACTGTAAAGTATTTCGTATTGAAGATGCCTTGTCACCTAAAGCCTACATCCTGGACCAGAGTTAGTTCAGTGGAAATATGATGCTATAGTGTCTAGCCTACATTAATACCTCCTTCCTATATTCTGTTAGTGCTATATCCTCAAGTGCCCAAAATGACAATCATAGTACATGATTTTACCACTTGAAA
Source organism: Hipposideros armiger (assembly GCF_001890085.2). Lineage (NCBI taxonomy): Eukaryota > Metazoa > Chordata > Mammalia > Chiroptera > Hipposideridae > Hipposideros > Hipposideros armiger. The sequence continues at coordinate 2,647,250 of NW_017731506.1, forward strand.
GACTAAATTACCTATTACAGATATATAGTTTGCTAAATCATGATAGCTGCTTTCAAACATTTTAAATACTCTCATGAGAAAAAGAATTAGGGTGTTATTGTGTGATTCCAAGAAACAGAATTGAGACAATGTGTGAACTTAGATGGAAACATCAACAAAGCTGTCCAATTTGGTATTTATTTAATTAGGTGGAGTTCCCCAACAATGAAAGTATTCAAACCACAGCTAGATAAACACTTTGCAAAGGAGATCCACAAATCCAGCCAGCATTTAACCTTGAATTTAAATACCTTTTCTTTCCCCACAACTCACATAGTACCTCAGGTATAGTAAGTACCAAATAAACATTTGCCGACTGTATAAATATATACAAGAAACTTTAATGTATACAAAATTTTAGTTGCTGTTTACATTTTTAGCATAATAAATAAATGAAATACTTTTTATACTACTGGGTTCCACAATTCTATACTGAGAAATAGCACATAAAAAATGCATAATGCATTGAACAGCAGACAGATGGATTAGACATGTCTTTATGAAATGGAAACACACAGGTCATCCATTTCTAGATGGATACAGCACACTCTTCAGGATTTATCTAGGTGATCATTTTAATAAAAGAAAGAGAGAGCTTCTGATTTGGTTTGAAAATCCTTCTTTGAAAACCTTAACAAATGACTGATTTATAATTAACAACCTACTGCATGAGCTTTCCCTCATGATGTTTGTACATGTCTCTAATTTCAATCTGTTGGACCTTAATGTGCTACAACATGAGGGAGATAGTAAAAAGGAAAAAAAAATCTTTCAGAATGTTTTTAAGGTAAGTTTTATGAAGTGTCATAAAGCTCAAAATACTTCCTTGGAAACTAGAGCAGCGGTTCTCAACCTTCCTAATGCCGCGACCCCTTAATACAGTTCCTCATGTTGTGGTGACCCCCAACCATAAAATTATTTTCGTTGCT
>NW_017731506.1:2648807-2686911 GCF_001890085.2 Hipposideros armiger
GTGCTGATCTGGAAACACGGAATTGAAAGCAGCCATTATATGATTTTCAACATGTTTGGAAGTAACAATCATGAAACACACAATCTATAGCTCCTTTTTAAATAACTAGAGAATATTGTATGTACTACATATAGTAAAGCATACACACAAAAACATTAAAATATAAAATTGAGCTTTTTCTGTGTGATATCGATGCCAAGTGTGGTCACATTGGGAGTAATATTATTTCATGACCACAGAAAACAAATAATAATAAAAACTCATTGCACCTTGATCAACTGCCAGGAGAGATGGTAGGTAAAGTGCAGCCATGGAGAACTGTTGTGAGACTTCAGTTTGAAATTTCAAATGTCTTCTTCCTACTCTGAGAGCAAAAATATCAGCCATAAACATACATAAAATCACTATGTTTAAGAAAAAAAGCTAACTGTAGCTGAACAGGACAAATCCTGAATCATCCGGGAGCTTTCAAAAGAAATCGATTCCTTAGGCCTGTCCACGTGATACTGAATACACTCTCTGGGAATGTAGTATAAGAACCTGTATTTTTGGAAAGCTAACTCACTTAATTCTATTATTATGAAGGTTCAGAAACCAAATCAAGTGGATACTGTGATTTGTTGCTCAGATCTCCCATCCGCCAACTGCCACCTCCCTGGGTGTAGCCCACTGGTTGATGTGATACGATAAAGACCTCATATGCATGCTTCAATTTGGGATAACTCTTAAGGAAAAACACCTGCAGAGCTTCCCTTGAACTTGGATGCTTCTCTCATGCCTTCACAGGTATTATTCCCAGGAGCACTCCTCAATGAGTTCCCTGCAAGGAGCTCTCCATCCTAGAATCAGTTTCTCTGGGCACCCAACCAAAGATAGCTGGTGTTTACATGGTCCTTGAATGCAGGCTTTAAAATAGTCCATGGCTGACAGTGGAGCAAGGTGAGAAAGGTACATGTATCGGGGGAAGAACCAGGAGTCCCAAGACGCCATGAGTTCGAGTATAAGCAAGGTGGGAAATCAGTGGGGCATTCAAGCAGAGAGTGGCTCAGGGGCTGGGTCAGAGTCCCCGTGGAGTGAGGGGTTCATCAGTGAGGGGGCTGGCCTGCACAGCGGGTCTGACATGGGGAGGAACTTTTGCCGGGAGCAGGGAGAGGTCAGCCCTGGATAACCTCTTGGAGTCAGGGAAGGGTGAGAAAGAAAGCCCTCCTGGACTAGAGCAGCAGTGCAAGCCCAACACTGAGTCTGGAAGCTCAAATGGAGTGAGGGGTGTTTGTACAAGAGATGATGCAATAGCAGCTCAGAGCAGGGAATCAGTCAATGTGAGTTGGGTAGATCATCCGTATGAAGCTTGTTGAAAGGAGTCAGATAATGGATCATGTACAGGGGGTACATGTACAGAACTCTCTCCAATAAAGTTCCTGCACATAGATTCTGATCACTGTCTGCCTCTTGAGGGATCTGACCTAAGATACTACTGGACAGGTAACATCAAATGCGGCTGGTTTGAGAAGAAGGAGCATACCTATTTTTTAAACTCTTGGGTTCCACCCAGTATCATTCCTTATAATCTTGTCGACCAGAACACAAATAACAACAATGAGAGGGAAAGAGAGTCAGACACTGCAGGAAACATGAGTAAAGGAACAGGAGTAGTAGCTATTTATGTTAAACCCGTAATGTGTACACGACTATGTAAGTTTTACCTGTCTAGTCCTATTTTATTCTCAGAAGCCACACAGCAAGTATTATCCCAATTTCATAGCGGAGGAACTAAAATTGGAGGATTTTCATACACAACTAATAACATCCCTATCACCTGAACCCCAAAGTGATTGGCTTCATTCTCCCTAGAGCCTCTTCTTCCATTTGTAAAAACAGGGTTAAAGGAGCGAGAGTCGGGAAAGCCCCATCATGTTCTAGGTGATCAATAATAAGTGGTCAAGGGCCAGAGTATCACAGCTAATAAGAAGAGCTAAGATTTATCAAATAGCTCCTCTGTGCCAACCATTGCACTGAGTTACTTACAGGGATTTTCTCACTGAGCCCTTAGGACGACTGCCTGAGGACAGGTCACATTATTAACCTCTTTTACCAATGAGGATGCTGATGCTCAAAGGAATTAAATAATGTGTTGGGTTCACACAGAGCGCAGTCCAATAATTCTCAAACTTCAGCATGGAGGAACAACTGGAGAACTTGCTAACACACAGAGGACAGGATTCCACCCCCAGAATGTATGTTTCAGATCTGACATGTGGTCTGAGAATTTGCACTTCTACAAGCTCCCATATGATGCTGGCACTGCTGGTGCAGAGACCACACTTGAGAATCCCTGGTAGAGACAAGGACAATGATCAGAGTCAACCTCAGGCATCCTAACTATAGCACCCCTGTATTCCCTGCAAAATGCACTTTTTTTGCAAAACTAAACCTGGGTTAGGAATGAGACCAACCTGACCTATTTCACAATGCTGATCAAGGAATTCTGTATTTCAGTTACTTTGTAAAATAATAATAATCAAACCTTCAGCCAAACCCATGAACTATTATGACACATAGCATTTTTCCTAATATAACTATAAATTCTCTTAAGGGGTTAACCAAGTAAGTAAATACCAATTGATTTCCAAAGGGAGATTGGACTGTAAGAGATCCAGAGGTTTAAGCACCCCCAGAGAAAGCAGGGGAAGCACACTGAACGCCCTTAAGCACAAAGCTGTGTCAGGAAGCTGCTATTCCAGCAAAACAAGCAAAATCAGGGGAGGAAGGCATGACTTGCATTGCGAAGTATCGAAGAGCAAAGCAACAGCTTCTAAATACTTTGCCATTTTAATCACTGTAAACTGAGGAATATTTCTGCCATAATTTAATTTGTAAAATCTAAGTTAATCATTCTGGGAAAAGACTGTTTCTTGTTATTTTGAGTAAGTGACAGCTGAATATTTACCCATGAAAACATATTAGTAATATTATTTTGTAATGAAAAACGATGGTAGGGGTTCAGAAAACTTCTTATTTAACATTTGAAAATGTCCTATCTACTGTAAATTGGTGTATTTATTTAGTCTTACACCTACCACATAGCTTGTCCTAAATAATTAAAGAAATCTCCATAATGAAGGTGGTAAAAAATATTGCAATGGTTTTTCAGTTAAACTCTGTCAGTGCTACAAAAGACACATAGATCAATGGAACAGAATAGAGAGCCCAGGAATAAACCTTCACTTATGTAGTCAATTAATCTACAACAAAGGAGATAAGTATATACAATAGGATAAAGACAGCCTCTTCACTATACGATGCAGGGAAAACTAGACCGATACATGCAAAAAAAATGAAACTGGGTCACTCTCTTACACCATATACAAAAATATACTCAAAATGGATTAGAGAATTAAATGTAAGATCTGAAATCATAAAACTCCTAGAAGAAAAAAAATAGGTGGTAAACTATTTGACATCAGTCTTAGCAATTTCTTTTGGATACGTTCCATTGAGCAAGGAAAACAAAAGCAAAAATAAACAAATGGGACTTCATCAAACTAAAAAGCTTCTGCACAGCAAAAGAAGCCATCAAAAAAATAAAAAGACAACCTATTAAATGGGAGAATATATTCATAAATGATATATCTGATAAGAAGTTGACATCCAAAATATATAAGAAGCTCATACAACTCAATAACAAAAATTAAACAATCCGATCAAAAAAATGGGCAGAGGGTATGACAAAACATTTCTCCAAAGAAGACATACAGATGGCCAATAGACATATGAAAGCATGCTCAGTATCACTAATCATCAGGAAAATGGAAATCAAAACCACAATGAGATATCACCTTACATCTGTCAGAATGGCTATCATTATTAAATCCACAAACAACGAGTGTTGGCGAGGATGTGGAGAAAAGGGATCCTTTGTGCACTGTTCCTTTGGACTGCAAATTTGTGCAGCCACTATGGAAAACAATATGAAAGTTCCTCAAAAAATTAAAAATAGAACCACCTTATGACCCAGCGATTCCATTTCTGGGTATTTATCTGAAGACAATGACAACATTAATTTGAAAAATTATAAATACATTCCTATGTTTATTGCAGTATTATTTACAATAGCCAAAATATGATGAAAATAACCTAGGTGTCCACCGATAGATGAATGGATGAATAGCACCATACAGGGGTTGCCAAAAAATGTATACACATTTTAAGAAAAGAAAACTGTATTAAAATTGTAATACTCACTATATACCAATAACAAAAGATGAATACAAGTCACATTTGACTTCTGCAATTACAAGAAGTGCTCAAAGTGTTTATATCAGCGTCCAGACACTTCTGATTACAGCAAACTACTGCTTGGGCAACGTTGACCAGTGTCCACTTATACACATTGTTTTGGCACCCCTGGTATGTGTATATATACTCGTGTGTGTATATGTATATATACTTGTGTGTATGTGTGTGTGTACACACACATACACACACACACAACTCACACATTCCCCTTCGTAGACCACATGGCTATGGTCTACAAAGCTGAATGCATTCACTATCCCTTTACAGACAGAATTTGCTGGACCCCATGCTACAATCACCTCACCACTGTGAGAGTGCCTGGGGTTGTGTCAACACAGCTCAAAGCACATCAGGAGATGGTGAAAGGCATAGTCCTAAGCATGGCAGTTGTATGAAGCTATTTCTACCTCTGGGCTCTTCAGTTTGAGACTATAAATTATTTTTGTTTTGTTTTTATTTTGCTTTACTTTGCTTTTACTTAATGAGTCATTGGAGTTGGGTCTTCCTTTCTTACAACAAAAATAATCTTAACTAATACCAATAATGACAATTAAAAATACAAGCAGAGCAGACAAAATATCATAGCTGAGATCTGTATAGTAAGGATTTTAAACATCTGCCCAACTTTGAGTAACCTTAAGGAACTAGGTGACTTTTTTGCAACAAATATAAATACTTCCTAAAAGTGACAAATGCTTATAGAAACAATTGAAGACAGGCCAATAAGAGAATTATTTCTATCAAGACCAAGATAGAGACAACATGTTAGCCCTTCTGTGATTGGGTCATCACCAGTAGCCTGGAGAGCTGGGATTTATGGCACATGCATATATCACACTCCAGATAAAATATTTCATATTTTGCATTGTTAAAGTTTCATTGCTGCTAGTTGAAACAGACATAGCTGCACAACAATTTAACTTTTTTGTTAGTTTAATTCTGAAATGTCTCATGTTCAACTTTAACTCCTTACTTTCAAGCACAGGATCTGCTCACGGTAGTACATAACGAGGTCTTCAATAATTAGTCCTCTCAAAGTACCTTCTTATATAAAAAAAAAAAAAACCAGCCTCTAAAACACCTCTACTCTTTTCCATATGGATAAATCTCCCTAAAATGCCCAGTCTGTCTCATAAACTCTTAATAGTAATTACTAAGCTGATAAATGCTTTTTACAATCATGGAGTCACATTATTCACAATGCTTCACAATTTTTGCAGTTGAATATTGCTGACTCTTAACATTATAGAAATGTAATGAGGATGAGACCAGGTGAGATTGAGTTCATTTCCTGTTCACTGTGTCTTCTCTTGGAGGACATTTCCATCTTGGATTTGTTGAGAGGGGAAAGCCATATTGTGTGAACCAATAATGTTCCCTGTGATCTGTTCAAGAATATAGTGAACCCTTATCTATGCAGAGGAAGAACTTCCTGTGTTCCAGGCTTTACTTGTTAAAAATGTTTCTGTGAGTCTAAGAGCTTAATCTTTTTGTCTCCATTAGGACAAAACTTGCCTTAAATAAACCCTCTTCAAGTCCTTAATTGAGAACAAGAAGCCTCAGTGCTGATTTGCCCTAACAGTTTGAGATTCTTCATTTTATGATAACAAGTGGTGATATAGACCATGCTGCTCAACATAAATCCCACATGAAGACTAGAGAATAAAATTGCTGGTTAATCTTCCAAAGTTCCTAGTAAGAATTGGATTAATCAATTGAAGCATCTATGTTTTACTGAGGTTCTTTTTCTTAAGAAACTTCCTCCTAAACTCACCATGCACCTGACTGACACTTTGTTCTCTGTTGATAACAATTAAAGATAAATCCCTAAGAGAGGATATGATGTCTATAGCTACATAACACATTACTTCAAAACTTAGTGGCTTAAAACAATATTTACTATGTCACAGCATGTCACAAATTTAAGCACAGCTTAGCTGGGGTCTGGGTCTGGGTCTCTCAGAAGGCTGCAATCAAGGAGCTGGCTAGAGCTGTTGTCATTTTAAAGTTCAACTGGGAAAATATCCTTTTCCTAACTTGCTCACCTGGCAGTTCCAAGACTCATTTCCTCGTGAGCTGTTGGATTGAAAGTCATAGTTTCCCACCAGCTATTAGCCAGAGGCCTCAGTTCTTGGTTCTTTGCCATGTAGATCTCTCCAGCGGGCAGCTCACAACATAACAACTGGTTTCATCAGGGTGAGCAAGCGAAGGAGGGAGGGAGAGACACAGGGAAAATGCTAGCAAGATGGAAGTCATAATCGTTTACAACCAAATCTCAGAAATGGCATTCCATCGCCTTTGCTATATTTTACATGTTAGAAACAAGTCACCATGACCAGCCCGCACATAAGGTGAGAGGATTATACAGGGTGTGGATATCAGCAAGGGGGCATCACTGGGAGCCATCTTAGAAGTGTGACTACCACAATATCCTTATATATCAAGCTGCCAAAGGGGATTGAAAGCTTAAGGGAAAAAAAATGCTGAGTTGAGGGAGCTTATTTGCTAGACTGACAGGAGTTTCAAATGTTGTAAAAAGACTCATGCCATACTCATTATGGGCAGCTACTTCAAACTTATTCTTCATAAATCTCTCCAAACTATCACCTCTACCTTCATATTCAGTTCCTCACTCACAGAGAAAATGTTCCTTACAGACACATTGTTCATTATTCACAGAGGAAAAGAAAGCAATCAAATGAGATTTTTCCAGGCTGTAGACAGCCAAAAGAAAAGTATGTGACTATGTTTTTGCTCATCATTTCCTTTTTATTCTGAGTTCAAAGGAAGAGAAATTCCTATTTGAGGGTAATTCCTTGCTGATACTTTCTTTCTATTCAAGGGCTTTACTTCCCTTTTCCTCCTTTTCCTGTACCCTCAACAGAAGCCTCTTTGATGGCTTATGTCACGGCATGTCAAGTTTCCAAGTTTCTCCCATGTTCTCTCTTTGTCCCCTTCAGATAGCACCCCACTGCTTCCCAGTTAACTACTTGCTACCTTCTATCTCCTCAATACACTTGAACATGGCTACTATTTTCACCGATGCATGGGCCCAACTCTTGTCAAAATGATCTACTTCTAGCTAAACTCAATTGTCTCTTTCTAGGCCTTAGCTTAATTAGCTTTCTGTATCATTTAGTGTTTCTGATTGTCCCCACCTTTTAGAGATACTCTCCTCCTCTGATATCCATAACGTCACCTTCTTATGGTGTGGCCCTACCTGTCTGTCCACTCTTTCTTAATCCTCCTGGCAGAGGAATCAGTTTGATTTCATGTCCATGTTTTGATTTCTAGGTCAGACACATTCCTTTTTATTCTATAAGTACCCCTAAGAAGACTTTGACCACTTCCTTGATTTTAATTACCATCTCCATGTGAACAGTTCCTAAAGTTTTCTCTTCAGCACAAGTTTCTCTCTCCTAAGCCTAAAGCTCCTATCTAACTATATAAGAAAAATCCTTTTGGTGATTTGAATTCAATGTCAAGCGAAACTCTTCACTCCCCTCAACCAAATCTGTAGCTCCTAACAGGTCCTCCTCTTCATGAGAAGAATTCCCTTCATTCTGCTAGCCAAGTTAGAATCCTGGGTGAATCCTTGGTTCCTCCCTTTACATATATACCTCCTGCCAATCAATCATCAAATTTCTATCAATAGGAAGAGAAAACTTAGATGCCAAGTAATCCTTACCCATTATTTCATAGCCCCCATACTCCATTTTAATGAAAATTAGATGTGTAAATAAGTGACTTTACACAAAAATCTAGATGGCCTATGTGCTAAGCAGAATAATGGTCTCTGCAGAGATGTCCATGCCCTAATGCTCAGAAACTAGGAGTATGTTATATTACATGGCATGGGGGAGATAAAGTTACAGATGCAATTAACGTTGCTAATTCAATAATCTTAAAATAGGGAGCTTTATCTTGCATCATCTGGGTAGGCCCAGTATAATTACAAGAGTCCTTAAAAGTGGGAGTGGGGAGAAGAGGGTCAGTGTCAGAGTTTTCAACATGAGAAAGACTAAACCATCTGTTGCTGGCTTTGAAGATAGAAGGGAGTACTGAGTCAAGGAAGGGGACAGCTTTTAGCAGTTGTAAAAGGCAAGAAAATTGATTCTCCCCCTCGAGTCTCCAGAAAAGAACACAGCCCTGCCAACATCTGGATTTTAGCCCAGTGAGATGCTTTTCCGACTTCTGACCTGCAAAACTTTAAGATAATACATTTACATTATGTCTAGCCCACTAATTTTGTGGTAATTTGTTACAGCAGCAATAGGAAAGTAATACAACCTATTTGGTCTTTGTCATTTTTAATTCTTTATGTTAGGCTAAAGCAGAGATGAGCTATTATTAAAATCAGATCTGAAAGTGGGGACATTACTATCAATTCTATAGGAAATAAGAAACATTATTAGAGAGTGAACAATTTTATGCCAACCAGCTGGATAACCTAAATGAAATGGAAAAATTCCTAGAAACACAACATGCGAATAGACCTATACCTGGTGAAAAGATTGACTTGGTATTCAAAAATCCCCCAACAAAGAAAAGCCCTGGACCAGATGGTCTCACTGGTAAATTCTACAAACATTTAAAGAAGAGCTAACACTCTTCCTTGTAAAACTTTTCCAAGAAAACTGAAGAGGGAACACTTTCTAACTCATTATATGAGGCCACATTACTCTGAAGCCAAAGCCAGACAGACACTATAAGAAAACTATAGCCCAGCATGCCTTATGAACATTTGATGTAAAGATGCCCAACAAAATACTAACAAACCAAAATCAGGATCATATTAAAAGAACCATCTGAAACCTATCACAAACCTGTCTTCTCCTATAGCTCTTATTTGACATTGTACTGCAAATCCTAGTTAGTAACAAAAGACAAGGAAAGGAAATTAGAGGTATACAGATTGGGAAGGAAGTAAGAAACAAAACTGTTTGCAGATGACATCACTGTCCATGTATACAATTCCCGAAAACTGACTCAAAAAACCCTCCCGAAACTAATCAGCAAGGATAAGTCAATTACTTTTGTACAACCAGATAGATAGATAGATAGATAGATAGATAGATAGACAGACAGACAGATAGATAGATAGATAGGTAGATAGATAGATAGATATCAAGAATGAAAAACTAGAATTTAAAATTAAAAAAAATTTTTTTCATTTACAATAGTATCCAAAAAAAAAAAAAAGAAATACTCAGGTAGAAATCAAACAAGCATACACAGGATCTCGATGCATAGAAATAACAAAACTCTATTGAAATTAATCAAAGATCTAAAAAACAAAAAACTTGGCTAGGCATCAAAGAGTTCCATTCACCAAAGTAGAAAGGACCTCAATATGATCCTGACCATTTCTCACAGGATCTCAAAGATGCTTGATCTTCCTTTTTATTCTTATACCACTTCTTTTACTCACCAACTTTTTCACAACCTTCTACAGTTAATATCCTTTCACATCTCTAGTAAAATGACTGAAATATAATTTGAAATGACTGCTAATTTCAATCTGTGTATGTGTGACTATGCATATCACACAACTATGATGCATGTGTGTGTAAAAATTATTTTTGTTTGAGAAAATAGTCTATTTGATATATGAGATTTGTTCTCTGTAGTATCAAATCTACAATGTGTGAGTTTTCTTGGTTTTAAATCTATGTACACAGTAACTACCAATGTCATAGGAATAACGGAATTATATTACTCTGTTTCTGTTATACCTATTTTATCAATGGGATTTAAACATAATCAGTGTACTTCAAACATATCATGAGACCAACAACTTATTAAATCAATGTCAACAGTATATAAAATGTAGCTCTTTTGATATGGTAGTTAATAGTTATTAAATAGAAACTGTACTCTTACATGATAAAAGTTATTTCTTCACTGTTTCAAAACAGGAGCTCAGTAAATCTGTTTCACTGGAAAAAAATAATGCATGACACAAACTTCTTATGGTTAGTAAGCAAAGTTCAGAAAGATGTTACAGACCCAAAGAAAGGAAAATAAAACAGCATATAGACTTTTAGGGGCATAGAGTGAACAGGATTTATTTACTGTTCCAAAAGACACTACTAGGAGATGAACAATAAAACTGGACATTTTAAATAGCATTAACAACGTCTTAAATTTGTTCAAATCTAGTAGTATTTTTTTTAAAGATTTTTATTGGGGAATTGGGGAAAGGGGAACAGACAAGTTGCTGTCCTTTTGTTCTTCAGTCTAGTTGTGGAGGACATTGCTTCACTGGCCCAAGTTGGCACCATCATTGCGCTCTTCCCGGGAGAGGCAGATCTGTTGCCGGCTTCTGGAAGGTGGCTCACCACGGCTGCTGGCCGCTCACACTGGCTGCTGGCTACACATGGTAGCCCATGGCAACCCACTGCAGCAGGGGCTGCAGCCTACGCCGTCGCTGGCGACTCACGGCAGCCCAGCTCCAGGTTGAGCTGTTATTCACCATCTTAGCTGTAGAGGGCAGTGTCACTGGCCCTCATATGTGGGATCCGAACCGGGCCCTCTGGCGTCCCAAGCCAGCTCTCAACCAACGCGCCACTCAGCCGGCCCCTCTAGTAGTATTTTTTGTAAAGCATCAGTTTTTATAGAAATGCTACTAGCTTGGGTGCCTTCATTAGTTTAGAACTCCAAAATAAAGTGGAAAATTAGAAAAGAGCAAGCATGCATTAGGAAAATAAAAATATTTGCACATCTAAAAAATTTCCAAATAGTACATATATCCTGACAATCCTTTGGCACTGGGTCACACACAGAAACTATATACTCGTTAAGGAAAGATCGAAAAACTACACAGACTGCTTAACTGGCTTCATGTCATTCTTCATACAGTGGAAAATAATGAACTCCATTCTTGACGGAAAGAGGCCACTTGTATTTAAGTGCCAGTTACTTACTTTCCTAATCACTTATGTCATCCTTCATGTTGCCTTCTCTGAAATAAAATGAGTTGGGAGCTGGGTAAATATTAAAGTGATACTTTCCATTGTCCAAATTACAAGATAGCATATTTTAATAGAGTAAGTTCATCCACATTTGCTAAAGATATTATCAAATGTGAAATAACAGTAGCATTTACTTGTCAACACTAAAACATAATTCCATGTTTCTTCCTGAGTCAGAAAATAGTTCAGTATCATACTACCTCAATCCAGTGCAGGTCTTAATATTTGGAATTAACATTCATATTTCCATATCTCCATAGAGACTAAAGAATAATCACTTTTATATGTAAATACATTTAGTGGAACTACCCTAGAGACCATAGTGGCTGCTGCAGTTATTAATGAAGCTGCACTTAATTTGACGCTCACCCAAATTACTCTCTAGGAAAAATTCAAGAGGCTGAACATAATCTGAGTTTAGACGTCACGCTTGCCATATTTGATAAAACCAGGATAAAACCAATAAAATTGCTTGCTTTTAAAATGGTGACTGTTTTTCTGGTTAGGATGTAAATATGCAAACTGTCTGCTTCCCTCCCACCACCATTAGTGAGTACTTTGCTCTGAGTATGTTGCTTGAACTCCCTAATGTCCGATTCTCTATGGTGACTGGCTAGTCTTTATCTGTAATACAGCCAATGCAAAGTCCAAATGAACAGTGAAAGACAATGTGAGGATGGCTGACTGTTGCCAGGGCACAAATTTGGCCTTGTCACCACTGCTTTTTGGCACTTGGAAAACTCTTACCAATATACAGACATTTTTGTTTGTGCCTTGTAGTAAACTAGGAAAATTTGGTTAGCTAAGTCTTAACATACAAATTGCTGGTTTGTACGCCGAGGGCACCTCAAGACATGCCCTGATGACTATTCTGGGACTGTTCATGATTCTCTGAGGAAATGTACATACAGTATTATCCTTTATATCATCAGCCCCACAGGACTTCTCAGTTAGTGTATAGGAATAACACAGCCTTCCTTATCTTGATAAGCTTTCAGCCCAGACCTGGACGTGTTTCCAGAGTCTCTCCTGTCACCCTTATTCCTATCTTTCCTATCTTATTTCCATAGCCTGGTAAATAAGTAGCTAATTTCCTCCCCTCATTTGTGTTTTCTGCCCTTGCCTTGTCTCCATTTCATATCTGCTACTGAAGACCTGCCTCCATCTATTTTTGATCAGTTTCTATTTTGGCCAACCTATCCCTTTACCTCTAAATATTCTCTGAAATCAGAACACCACATCAAATACATGTAGGTTGATAGAAACAGAAACCCTTCAGGATTGACCTGAGAACCTTTTTGCTTCTCCAAGCCCACCCACTTTAAATCACAACTTTAGGTTCTGGCTTAAGTAGTTGGAGCTCACAACTGAGATCACTAAATTACTTTGTTCCCAAACTGGTTGAATCTTTGCACTGAAAAAAGAAACAGTTTACTAAGCACTGCTGAAAGCTCTGCTGAGCATGAGGCTGGGTTAAGGATCTGATTGAGCTGAGTAAGGATTAAATTCAAAAGCCTGGATGAAAAAAATGAGGAAGCCTTTGGAGCTTCCCTTGGAAGAGTCTTCTTGAGGATCAGTTGATCAAGTCTTAAGCCCTCTCTTATTTGCCCAAATGTATGAGCTTCTTCTCATTAGGAATTAGTTTCAGGAACATTCAATAAGAATGAAACCTCCTCTGTACTCAGTAATATTAAATACCAAATGCAGTTCTTACGCTGTTTGGTGTGTCCGTGGTGCAATTTCTTGCAGTTGGGAGAATTAGGACTGTGTTTATCTGTTTTTAATACCCTGTCCTTGAATTTTTAATCTAGTAAGAAATTTTTTTCCATAAATTTACCTCAAGTAAAGAAAGCAAAGAAGTAAATATTTATTGTAACTCGGGTTTATCATTTATCCACTCATGAATGACTGATGGCTCCTGCCAGGCCTGGCACCAGCCTGCAGGGAAGATTCACCCCTTTCTTCACTTTTACAAGTAACCCAACCCACCCAGTATGTTGTGATTTTCACAGCCTTTGCAATTGTAGAATCACAGGAGTATTTTAATTCAAATCCCTATGAAATAATTCTGCTTTCCCCTAGATTGAAGTCCTTACCCAACCATGGATTTTCTTTTTCTTTTAGAGACTTTTCACCTACAAAGTATCTAGCCTCCTGTCTCTGACCTTCACGTTTCCCATGGGAACTCACAAGTCTCCACCCTTATTACACAACGCAGTTAAACTCCACTGCAGTTTCTACTCCCAACTTTGTGTATACAAATTCCTCACAATAATATACAAAACAACATTTCCATTTGAAGACCCATCTTCTCTGAGGACACTTTGGTGGTCCCTTTTATTGCTTTACATGACCTTTGATGTCTTATCACTGAATCAGACCTCCACACACAACTTTCAAAATGTATCTTTTTAAAATCCATGAAGTACTCTTAAGAATCTTAATAAATCAAATATTCTCTATATGTTTGTACACGTGAAGAAAATACAACCTTGAGTTAGTGTCTTTTAGTATTCTCAACTGAGAAGAAGGGAGTGTCACCATATTATTCTTGCCCTTTTTCCCTTGTAGCAAGCCTGTTGAATTGTTAAAGATTTTTATTTTCTTAAGAACTTATTAATAACTCAGAAGAAAATTAAAAAAAATTTTTTTTCAGTTACAGTTGACATTCAATATAATTTTATATTAGTTTCAGATGTACAGCATAGTGGTTAGACATTTATATAATTTATCCAGGGATTCCCCCGGTTAGTCTAGTACACCCCCAGCAAAATACATAGTTGTTGCAACATTATTGACCATATTCTCTATGCTCTAGTTTACATTCCTATGACTATTTTGTAATTACCAATTTGTATTTCTTAATCCCTTCACCTTTTTCACCCAGATCTCCAACCCGCCTCTCCCCTACAAACATCAGTTTGTTCTCTGTATCTATAAGTCTGCTTTTGTTTTGTTTGTTCATTTCTTTTGCTCTATTTTCACCAAGGCATTGTTTGCTGATCTCCAGGTGCAAAGTAAATTTTTTTACACCTCCCATGTATATCTCATCTTCTGTAGGCCTGAATAGTCACAGAACAAAGCACTAAAACTGGGAGTGGATACAGACCTTCCCTCATGTACCTAAAATCCTGCTTCGAGATTCTGGAAAAATAAATGAGGCACCCTATTTATTAAACTAATCTGTAGTAAAGCCTCACTCTACAAAATATAGATACTATTGGGACTCATTTACAACACCAAAGTAGTGGTCATAGAGTTAATTTTCACATCTAAGATATTCTCCAAACCTCTTAGAAAAAACCACATTCTACTGAAATGCTATAAATTATTAAGCAGTTAAAGTGTTTAAAATGCCATTTTTGTATGCTATCCCTCATTAACCAATGTCCTTTTGTCACTTAAAAAATGCAAGTGTCTCTAATTGTCAATTTAGAATTAAATTTGATTACCAAATGACATTTTCGGTGACTTCTAATTAAAAAACGTAGATTCTGAAAATGCAACCTAGCATTTTATTCCCACGTTAGCCAATAATTATGAGATTCGTGATTTAGCTGGGTTTCTTTTTTGTTCTTTATGAAGACATACACCTCAGCTTATTAAACACAATTTGGAGTAATGTAGCTTTTACAATTTTACATCATGTGATGGCTATCAGTAATGCAATGTATTGTAATTTAAACCAGGAGATAGCCATTAATATTTAAAACAATGATCACTGACATTTAATAAAATATATTATGTGAACATCATGGCTTAATTCTACTTCCAATATTCCCTGTCACATCTGTTCTCCTATGTACTTTCTCATAAAATAAACAAGAGAATTGCTACTCTTTGGGACTGATGGAGGTCCAGTAAGATTGGCAGTGTAGTGTAATTGTTATTCTGCTACTGTAAGTCATGATCTAGTAATTTAATATAAAAGAGCTAGGCAATTTCAGTTACATATTCCCATTATGTGATTCTCTATGATAAGAAACTCTCAACATGAGGAGACTGCTTCATGTCATTGGACTCAATTTTTTTTTTCATTTTGTGTCATAGATTTAAGGTTCACTTAATCACATTTCTCCCACAATTGGCCTTACCCCATGGCTTTCCTATTTTTTTTTTGAAATATGAATATTTTTCTCCTAGTTATTCATGCTTGGTTCCTAAAAGTATTTTCCTTTCTTGAGCAACTATATTCAATCATTCTAATGCTCAAATGTCTTTCATATCCATTTTTTTGTATTTAAGATACATATATTTACATGATCTCTCTCTCTCTCTCTTCACTCTGTGTGTGTGTGTGTGTGTGTGTGTGTGTGTGTGTGTGTGTATTTACTTCTACTTTCCAACACTTTGATCCAACGTCTTACTCCATTCATTTGGACTATTCCAGTTGCTTCCTAACTAGTCTCCTTACTTTCAAACTCTCTGCCCTCCAATCCAAGGTACTTACATATTATACATTCATTGTCTTGCTATAAGTTCACAATGCTCCCCTTCTGTTTCCAAGCCCCACAGCCTCCCACTGCTTAAAAATAAAACATAAACAATAATCTCGCACTCAAGGCTGTGCTAAGATGAAAGCCATAATACTTTCCCTTAATCATGTCCTTGTGCTTCCTCCTTTCTGCTTTTGTTCTTTGCCATCCCCTGTACATTTGATACTCTCTATATTCTTTTTTCACGATCTGTTCAAGTTTATGTTTAGGTTCTGCTTACTCATATGACCATACTCTCTAAGAGGTCTCTTCCCTAAACTCCTAAAAAGCATTATGCTTGCATTCCAGAAACATTATGGCTTTTTTCTCAGTTTTTCATGTTAGATTCATAGCCCCCAAAGCTACTGACATCATCACATTCTTTCCTGTACCTAACACAGAGCAATGCATATAGGGAATAGTTCAACAGATGTGTATATGTAGATGACATAAATGAAATAATAGCCTACACTCATACAAGTCAAACTATGGCTTGCAGGCCAAATATGGTTTCCCACCAGTTTCTGTAAATTAATATTCCAGGGACACAGCCATGTGTATTTGTTTATGTGTTGTCTATGGCTGTTTTTGCACAACAACAACAGAGATAAGTAGCTGCCACAGAGGCCCTATGGCCCACAAAGCCTGAAATATTTTAGACTTCAGAGAAGAGGCCCGCTGTAGAAAAAGTTTGCTGACCTCTGATATAATACATTAAAGGAAGGCAGGAAAAAATAAACTTCATTTGGGTGCCTGAACGGATTCCACAAGGAATGTCTTCCCGATCCGGTTTCCATTCTATCACTGACTTCCCTTTACTGCCTGCATACCCACCAGTTCTTGGGTGAGACTATTCTTGGCTATGCCATCTGAATCTGTTTTTTTGTAGTGTTTCTCAGGAGCACACCTGTTTCAAAGCATTTACACTGAGACACCTTAGATAAGCTTCTGCAGTCAATTGTTAGGACATCTGCCGATCTTCACATATGGCCACTGACAAGCAACAGCTGCCACTCAGTCAGAACTAACCTATAAATTTCGCCACCATAAGACACAAGCTAAAACAAAGGTTCAAACGGGTCCAAACAATTATGGAAAATGTCCCAATTAAACATTAGAAGCCATTTTAGTGAGAAAATTCTTCTCAATATGCCAAAAGAGTAATTTAGCTGACTCATTTTGTCAAACAAAATAAAAGTAATTTTAGCAATTTCAAAACTTTTTAAAAGCATTTCTAAGAATTTTAAACAGTACTTTTTACATAGGAACTGAAATAATTATTTTTGTACTTTTATATTCGTAGTCCCCCAAGTAAATCATAGCATGCTTATATGCATATTTAACACATCTATCTTGTTAAGCATTTCTCATTTCAAATCTAAAAATTCATAGGCTTACATATATTCTAATTTAAATTCTGGGTGAAAATTGCACAGTTTCCTTTAGATTATCCTAGCTACATAGAGTTAGATACTCATGTATTTATTCAGTGAGTATTTCTTAGGAGCTATCATGTTCCAGACATCATGGAAATAGTATGCCCTGGCAAAAAGCACACCAGATTTCTAGCAATCAGAACAGGGTTTGAATCACACCTCCATAAGCTGAGTGAATATAGATAACTTATTTAATGTCTTTGAGAAAAAATTAATTTTAAAAAAATGTGGAACATGATATTTTTTTCTGAGAGAGCTGTTACAAGAATTATGTTTGGGAGCTCTGTTAGCCTGCCTGGCATATATCCACTTCAGGCTCTGCCTTCTACTAGGAGCTAGCCAGCCCTGAGTGTTGACCATAGGGGTGATCACTCGGTCCAAGCTGGACCAATTAGTGACCTCAACCTCCTAGTACATTTCCAGGATTGAGCATTTGTCCTGAGTCAGGACAATCAGAGTCCTTACCAGGGTTTTTAACAACTGTAGCTGGGTGAATATCTCTTTGCCTATCAGATTGTGAAAATGGAAGAGAGCAAACCTGGAGATTCTGATAAAAACACCCCATGAAGTAAAGAAAGACTGTGTGTGGCAGGAGAGAATGAAGCTAATATAATGATGGAGGAGATAGACTGGGTTCCCTCAGTTCCTGTCCCTAGGTCACTAGGACTGTCCTGCCAATACATCCCCTTCCTGCTGAAGCTGTATTCTTTATAATAATTATAGACTCCTAATACAATGTAGAAATGCTTACAAAGGAAAAAGTAAGCGCACAATAAATGTCACCTTATTCTACCTCTGATTTCCTAGGAACAAGAGAATGAATGGTACATGGTCCTTGACCTGAAGATGCCTCTAGTTTAGGGTCTTCATTTTTTACACAGCAGGGACTTTGTTTCTCTTGTCTACTCCCAACATCTAGAGCAGTACATGACACACAGTAGGCAAACAATAAATATTTGCCAAATGAACAAATGGTTCAGTAAGTATAGTGCTGATATAATGAGTTTTATAATAGACACATAAAGACATTTTTAAAAATCCGGATGAAACTTACCTAACAATGTTTTTGCAAGGATTATAGGTAAAATATATATGAGTACATAACAGGAAACTAATGCAATTGTACTTGTTAATAAAACAGGTATCAGTTGCCCCATGATACTCAAAGTGCAAGAAATGTCAATGTTCTCCATTCTTCTAAAGGAAAGCAAATTTGGTTCTAACAACCTCCGTACCAAGGGTGTCACAAGGCCTGAATCAGGCATTCTTTGAGCTCTTTTCCCTTTCCATATCATCACACAGAATGCCTGGGCTAAGGATATCCTGGAAAATCAGAGGAGGCCCCTGGCCTCAGGCCACAGCGTCACTGCATTACCCAAGGTCCTGCTATGCATTGCTTCCTCCTGCGTCACCATTTTCCTGACACTGTCTCTCTGAATTGTTGCCACAATGTCCACTCAGCAGTACCTTTCAAGTTGTGTCAAGAATGTTGTTGGCATCATGCCCAAGGTGACATTATTTAATGGCTAGCTCTGCCCAAATACCCACTCAGGATGCCTAGCCATGCATCCCCCAGGTGCAGTGTTCAGCTAAGCTCTGATCTGCACCACGTGAATAATCTACAAGCTGTCCTTTCACCATTCTGATAGAGGCCACCTCCACAGAGGAACACATTTTTTCAACTTAACCTATTTTTTTTCTTCTCTTCCTTAAATAGCATAAATACTGATTTCCCAAGTATGATTTAGCCAGTCCATCATAATAGCCTGTTATCTCTCCTGGAACACAAAGCCATACTCCTTAAAGGAAGAAGAATTTCCTTATTTTCATTGTGATTCCACTGGTGACCAAACAAGAAACATTTCCTCAGTCAAATTTTTCTGGCTCTATTTTCTGAAAAAATTCTGTTCTGCATCAATGTGATCTTAGTTATCATTTCAATAATGATGATGATGATGATGATGATGATGATGATGATGATGATGATGATGATAAAATGAACTCAGTAAAGTTGAAAATAAATGCAGATTCATCCATTTTTTAGCTATATATGTGGAAGAAGATACCTATTGTGATGTATTTTCCCCAAGAGAAATATTGTTCTTAGAGACGATGTCAGTTTGTCAGTATGAGTTGAGTAGAACAAGATTTCTCTTGCTACTTCAAAAATTTGAGACAAATATGCTCATGTCTTGTTCAGGCATAGGTAAGCATCATTAGTCTTAATCTCCCAAAATAGAAAGGAAGAAGGCTTGAACTCATCAAAATAAAAGAGGCATGAGCAGAAAGCATGATACATATGCACAGAGAATCCGTATGCTCCTTGTCCATTCCAAGTCTGACATAGCTGAGGGCTTTCAGGTGTCATCCCAGCTTTAAAACTTTTTAGCTGAAAGCTTCTTTAACTGGAGGTCCAGCTGCCAACATACTGACAGTCTAACTATTTTTCATGTCAGCTGGTGATGAGCAATTAGTGTCACATTAATCCAGTATTGCTCCTCCTCAGTCCTGACCCTTCACTGAGTTCCAGTAGCATTAGGTGTGCTACATGCACTATTCCCAAGCTACCTGTGGTAACACAGGCATTGAAGGGAGTACAATGCACTGAAAGAGACTACAGCCTTTGGGTCATAATTTATTAGGCTCAAAAGAGGTATTAACATCAACATATTTAATGCCAATTCAAGAGAAATGTATTTCTGAGAAAGAGTTCCCCCCACCTCCTTTTGAGATATTTCCCCCAACTAGGAAATGGACTCAATAATTGTAAATGTAGGTAATCCATGATAACATCACAGACTCCCTGTCTTTGGCGTATAGAAAGTGCTTTTAAAATAGAAAAAAAAAAATACTTCAGCATCCAGATATGTGGAAATTGCCCAAACCAGCCAAGAGATCAATAATCTTCCCTTTAAGATAAACTTTAACTCATTAGGTACTTTGTGATAGACATGAAACAAGAATATCTAATCCATAAAGTTATATACTTTTTCTAAAATTAAAATAACATTGGCTGTACCATCTAATGTGCTACTTTCTCATGTTATTATAGAGATTCATGAGATATGATTAATGCTTAACTATTTTCTGTTCTCTTTAACATATGCATCATGAAAATGAACTATCAGAGATTTAAATATGTTATGTACTTTATAAAGTATAGCACTTGCTATTTCTTTGTCCTTTAAAATACTATACAATTTGATTGGTTAATGATGAGGAAAAATGGAATCACTGCCTAATCCTCATTTAGAATACATAAAAAGTTAAAGTGTTGTATTTCACCAAATATACTAGCTATTAAATCTTACCATCTTGTTCTTGTTTAAAAGCAACAATGAAGAAAAGAAAGCATAGAATTATTGCATCTTCTGAACAAGATTTAGAGGAGTTGTAAAGTGGTACAAAATTGGAATATTTTACTAAAACATGTAAGGCAACTTTGAAAATTAAAAAAAAACTTATTTGCAAAAATTATACTCCAATTGTCTAGCATGCTGAATGATGATCAAAGTAATACATGTTTAGGGAGTAATTCTTAGGGCCAACTAACTATAAAGTCTACAAGGCAATCAATTATATTGTTTTAATCCACCCTCACAAGGGAAAGTGAGTCATTAACAAATACCCACACCATGTAACTTAAGGTTCTTTACACTCTGTTTTTATACAATATGAAAATACATCATTCACACAATGACAAAATGAAATAACAAGCATCTATTTATTCAGTCGCATAAAGGTCTTAGGGTTCCAACTGCAGATATTTACTCCCTGGTAAGCATACCTTTATGGAAATGTTAGTCTGAAGCACTGACAATGAAACGTGCATTTACTTTGGCCAATAAGATCAGGAATCAGGGGATTTGCTTTGCCAACATCTCCACAAACTATTGCCAGTTGCTAAACCTTGGCTAGCACTTAAACAACTGCCGGGAGAAGGGCATAAACATTTGTGAAATATTTGTCTTTCAAATATGATTTACCATATAGATTTGACTCCAAAGATTATAAATGCACTGGTAAACATTTTAAAAAGCAGTTTGCCTGTCACTGCAAACAGTCTTTCTTTTTAACCTAATATTAACTGAATAAGGTAGATGTGTGTGTGTGTGTGTGTGTGTGTGTTCGCGCGCGAAAATGTACTAGTGAAATTAATATTCAGTCACAAAAAGATGTTTCACTTATGTTCATTAAAGCATGTTTTAATTTAATCAAGGGCATATTTGTTGAGGGCATTTTGATATTTTAATTAATTGTTCTTGCTTCATAATCAGGGTTTAGTGTGGCTAATAACTTTTACATATAACTGAGATGTACTACTTTACAGTTTGATCTGCAACTTTTAGTTTCCAATGTGAGATGCAGAAGCCCACCAGACAGAAATGGAAGCAAAAAGAGTCCACTTCCCTCCAAAGCCTCAATCTCCTACGCTTTGTGTCAACACATTCCTGTGTGCTTAGAAGAGTCCTGTAGACGGAGATTACAAACTGTCTTGGTCCCATCTTAGTGTCTTGACAATGAAAGTGGCCAGTAGCTACTGAGTGGAAACTGGTCTTAACAGACCATGGCTATAGCACAGTAACTAACCTGAAATTCCCTGCCTCTGTTGCTCCACTCATGGTAGAACAGCACGTCACCCACAGAAGGAGCAATTCTTCAATTTTAGGTTTAGTGGAAATCACTCTTTGGCAACCTGACCAGTGAACTCAGAATCAAAAGCGTTTAAGTTTCTTCCTTGAGCCATTCTCACAAGTCAAGAGTCATGGTGGGATCTAAGCAGATCTTCTTTTAGAAAAAGATCTAGAGCATAAGATCCATTAACAAGTCAGAAAGACTCATGAGGGCAAGGACTTGATCTGTTCTGCTCTTTGCAGTCACTTCATCATATAAAGCAGAAACTATAGGATAGTAGACTATCAAATATTTGGAGGGAGGGAAGGCGTAAAGGAGGAAGGGAGGGAGGGAGGGAGGGAAGGAGGGAAGGAGGGAGAAAAAAAATCTGGCATGTAGTACCCTGATGACTGTGCTGTATACACTGGGGAACGTGTCTCTAATGAGCAATGTTGCAAACAGTGTGGCTCTCTTATGAGAGAGAGTTGCTTCCTGAACATAACGACTGAAATCAAACCCCTTGTTCCAGGCATTCTGAGAAATGTCCAAATATCATGCCCCTAATTATGCCAACTGATGGGCTTATTCTCTCATATCTTCCCAGAAGGGGTGATTTGGGGGCACTTTCCAGTGCCCACCATTCTAATAACCTAGACACACTGATTCCCATTTTTCTCGACCAACTCAGTACAAAAGTCTACTTGTCTTTGTTGTTTCCACTCTTATCAAAATATTCAGGGTCTCTCTTCCATGTTATGTTACTGGGCCATGAACAGTATAATACAAGTGCATCAGATAAAACTTCCTAACTCTAGACCTCAAGGAGAAGGGATAAGGTATGTGATATAATCCCCTTTTCTCCTAGATCGTACCCTGATTTCCACATGCAATTTGGCCAAGCTCTTCTCCAGATATTTATATGCTGAAAAAAGAGCACTGATTTTCCTAAATGAAACAAAACTTTCTTTTACATCTAACATGTTAGTCAGTTGGTATTCTGACACCCACAATAGTTTATTGCTACCTAAAAAAACCACCCCAAAACTTTGTGGCTTAAGACAACAAACACATATTATATCAGTTTTTTAGGAACAGGAATACAGTCATGGCACGAAAGTGGATTCCCTCTGAAAATGGTTAACTGAGCCTTCAGGTAAGACTGCAGCCCTCGCCAACAGGTTGACTTTCACCTTGCTCACTCCTGCTGTTGTTGGCAGGTCACAGTCCTTTGCTGCATGGGCCTCTACACAAAGCTGCTCCTCAAATTTGAAGCTGGCTTCCCCTATGGTGCACAACACATGAGAGAACAAAATTCTAATCCAATTTTGCTTTGTACACATTGAATTAGACCAATGGAGATTTAAAGTACTATTTTAATGGTCCATGGCATCAGGTTATGACAATGAATGCATTGTACTTACAGTGGGCATCTTTGCCACTAGAGCACACAAGGTAAGGCAGTCTGTCAATGACCCTTTCTTCTGAACATTAATGGAAGAACAAGTCAACACATTCATCTTTGCTGTCTTCTTTCTTTGATTGCAATTGACCATTCCCTCTGTGTGGATTTATTCTTTGTTTGGTTGTTAATGTAGTCCCTCATTAGAATAGATGCAAACTCTCACTGAATCTTGTTCCTGGTCTAGAGAATGCTTGGTTTTTGAGATAATCAAATATTTCCTTAGTATGTCTGTAACTTAATGTATTATATGTTAATGTTTTGCCTTATCCTCAAAGTTTGAGAGCTGTTCTGCTGGAATACCTAAGTATCACCACCAGTAATATTAAAGCATCCATCCTGAGTTCTTGTTTTAAACACATCATCAAAGTCAAAACAAAACAAAATACAGTGACATATTAATAAATGTCATATTAACAGAAGTATCAAAGAATTTAAATAGACAAATTCAAATAAATAAATCCTAAATGCAAATTTGAGGAGTGAATTTTTATTCAGTCAAAAATAAAATTCCATTAAAACAAAACTGTTGTGGGCCGGCTGAGTGGCGCGATGGTTAAGAACTCACTTGGGATGCCAGAGGGCTCCGGTTCGGATCCCACATATGAGGGCCAGTGACACTGCCCTCCACAGCTAAGATGCTGAACAGCAGCTCAACCTGGAGCTGGGCTGCCATGAGTCACCGGCGATGGCATAGGCTGCAGTCCCTGTGGCAGTGGGTTGCCATGGGCTACCGTATGTAGCCAGCAGCCAGCGTGAGCGGCCAGTAGCAGCAGTGAGCGACCATCCAGAAGCCGGCGACTGATCTGCCTCGCCAGAGAAGAGTGCAATGATGGTGCCAACTTGGGCCAGTGAGGCGACATCCTCCACAACTAGATTGAAGAACAAAAACGACAGCAACTTGTCTGTTCCCCTTCCCCCAATTCCCCAGCACTGTTCCCATCCCCCCAATTCCCCAATAAAAATCTTAAAAAAAAACAACAAAATAAAAAAAAAACAAAACTGTTATTTCTTAAAGATACTTCTTTTATGTATCCCTAGTGTAACATAATTCATTAAAGTAGGTAGTAGAAAATCTGTCTTAAAATATTTTTATTTTAGTATTCAGGGCAACATACTTCATTTATTTGAACCAAGAGAATTTGGCCATTAAAATGATATAAAACATCACATTATGTTTACAAGATAGTATTCTTTAACCTTAAATTCAATTATTGCAATAGAAATAAATTGGTACTGAAAATGTGATTGTATATTACTTTCCAACTTCTCCATAATCACCCAAGGATGTCTTTTCACAAGAAAGTAATCATGAAGTGTGTACAAAGCACCAAGTTCATCAAGTTTTTGTTTTTCATTTGCTTTGCTCTCCATATGTGACATTTCAGGTTTGGCTTTTTGTTGTGTTATGTTGCCTCGTGCTGTTTGAGTTAAAAGCTGATCTACATCCTGAATCTGGGGGGTCTTTCCAGTTCTTAGATCTCAGGGAAAGCCCTCCCCTAGCCACCCCAGAAAAGAAGGGTGCAGAGAAGAAACTAACCAAGAAAATTCCTTTCTCAGACGGTTCTTTGGAGATAAGACAAAACCTAAGGAAGAAACTCAGTGCCAGAGTATTCAAGTCATTCCAAAGGGTCTTTAGTCCCTCAGCACCCAACACAACAGAAAATTTAGGAATAACATCAGAATGGTGACCAAACTCAAGATATTCAGAACTTTGAGTGGCAGCTACAAATCCCTGAGAGAGTCACAGGATCCCAAATTTCCCTAATTAGAAGTTCATTCATTCAATTATTTATTCATTATTTCAATAACATTCATTGACTAAATACTGTGTATTAGGCACTGTTTTAGAAACTGGGTATAAAAGAATGAACAAGACCGTGTTCTTCTTTAAAGAGTAAGCAGCTTAGTAAGGGTTATAAGCAAGTGAACCGTCAATTTTAACCCAGTGAGGGTTAAGAGAGCCAATAGAATGCACTTTTAGTATGTAAAGGACAAATTATTGGAAAGCTGCCTTAAAAAAGTTGCTGAAGTGAAAACATTAGATCATATATTTTAACATCAGAACGGAGTTAGAAATGATTTAGACACATTCTCATTATTTTTCCAGATGAAGAGATTCATTTGGCTCAAATGTCTCTGTCTCCTGCCCCATAAAAACACCTTCATGCATTGTACTGCCTCTTTCTTAAATGCTCTTAAATTCCACTTATTCTCTACTTACCCACTTATAGCATTCAACATCTCTTGTCTAGAATAATCTAACAACCTCCTTTGTAATGTTCCTGATTATATGCTCTCCCCACTCCAGTCAATTCTCCCTATTACTGCCAACTATATTCTGAAAATGCAAGTTTGGTCACTTGATTTTCCTACTTTAACAGACTTTCCAGTGTCTCAACTAGCCAAAGAATTAAATCAAAACTAGGATCATTATACATAATGCCCTTACTTCAGCTATAAGTGTATTCAATACCCATCCATCCATTCATCCATCCATCCATCCATCCATCCATCCATCCATCCATCCATCCATCCATCCATCCATCCATCTATTCTAAAAGCATGAATTTAAGTGCGTAGGCTCACACTAGGCACTGATAATATAAAGATAATATGAAATTTGTGTGTTCAAGGTATGTCTGGTTTAGTGACCTCAAATTATTTCTTCAGCCTCATTTCTCACCACTCTCCCCAACTCCTGACCTGATCCACAAATATCCACAACCTGAGTTCCAGCCACACTAACTCTTTCATCTATCCCCAAATACTCTATATTCCTTTATAATTCTGCATCTTTTCATATGTGGTTTCATTTCCTGAGGTATTCATATCCATTTCTACTTTTTATGGCATACCTTAAAATCTAGATTATAAGTAGCCTCTAAAAATCCAGTGCATACCTGGCCACTGTATGAGTTGTATATTGTTTTTAGGGACATTTTATAGATGAAAAAACCTGAGATCCAGAGGTTAAAGGCTGGTCCAAGGTTGCACAGCTAATAAATGGCAGAGCCCAAATTTGAGTGCAGTTTCTATAATTTCAAATTCAATGTATAGGCCCATCCTATACAATATCTTTCAACCCAACCCTCACACCCTTAAATCTGAGTCATTAGTCTGAGGTGCCAAAGAATTTCTACTTTCCCAAGCCTCAGAAGTGGTATTGATCAGTGTCCCTAGAAGCCATCAATCTATTAGGGAAATCAAGTTTCATTGGGATGAACAGTGGGTTCACACTCAAAGATGTGTGTTCTGCTTCCATCCTGATAACTCTCCACAAAAGTATGAGCATGTTTCCTCTCTGCATCTGTTTCTCCATCCATAAGAGACAGGCTGAATTGAAGTTCTCCATATTGCTTCTCATTTCCAGTCCTTTACTCAAATTATTACCTCTACCCATAATACTCCATGCTGTCCAGTGCCCTCCATTTTCTGGCTAAGGCTTATTCCTGTTTTTCATCATAGTGTAGCACAAGATTTAGCACAAAGGACAGTTTCTGTGAAAATATGTCAAATGAAGGAATGAATGTCCTCAAAAGTTTTCATGTGGAATTTCAACTTTATTCTGTGAGAAATGCAAGTGAACATTCTGATTTTGCCTTCCAATGTGCCGTCTAGTAACAAGAAAAGATGTGAAGAGTCCCTTATTTAAATTAACAGATGAAGGGGTGAGAGGGCTTATTGGCACAACCCTTATCTAATAGAAAAGCCTAAATTCTAAACAAGAACACCACTTTCTAGATTAATCTTTGAAGCTAGCGATTTTTAAGTCCAATTTTATTATAACTGCATTCATATAACAGTTTAAAAGCAGGTTTTGAATTTACCTTGTAAAAAACATGAGGAAATTTACACATATCTATAAATAGAATTCTCTGAGGAGAAAGGGGCTTTAGGAAAGATATGACTGCATTTTATGAGCCAGCACAAACTGCTTAAGGGGAATTCATTAAAATTTACTTCCAACTTCTCTAAGAGTTTGTGCTTTGAAAGCCATTAATTTTACTTCAGAAATCCTGTGGTCATTTTTCTTTTTAATTTCATTTAACATTTCCATCCTTAGTGGAAGCTGTCTAGGACAATAATGTGTGATAGTTGTCTGTGATGATGAAAATGCTCTGTATCTGTGCTGTCCAGTAGGTTGTAGCCATTAAGCACTTGAAATATGGCCAGAATGACTGAAAAACTGCATGTTTAAATTATTTAACTTTAATAAATTTAAGTATAAATAACCACATATGGCTAGTGGCTATCACACTGAACAGCACAGACCTAGCAGATACTTTCTATTTCTCCAATTTCTGAACTTTCAGTCAGATGTCATTTTGGGGAGTCATTTTAGAGACCATTAAGTAAACAGAAGCCCTTCAAATAAGAAGCATTATGTATTATAGTTATCCTACTCTAGAAGGGCTTATCTATGTTTACTGTATCTCATTTCAAAAATAATTACAGGTAACTTTATTTAAATACATAATTTATAGCTTGCTACAGATAATATAAAG
This sequence comes from Hipposideros armiger, assembly GCF_001890085.2. Lineage (NCBI taxonomy): Eukaryota > Metazoa > Chordata > Mammalia > Chiroptera > Hipposideridae > Hipposideros > Hipposideros armiger. The sequence goes on from NW_017731506.1 coordinate 2,676,570, forward strand.
TTGACACAACCAACTTGCCACTAACTTGCTTACAATTTCAGGAGAAACTTATGTATTGTATTATTAATTCTCATCTATCTAATAGAATAGTAAATTTAAATATTATATGTATATCAAATTTATAACTCTAAAAAGTATTTTAACTCAAAGGTTCATAATAATATATCAGCTTTTAACAGGAAATTTGACCTGTTCAGAAGAAACATGAAGGATGAGATAGATTTACATTAGGCAAAGAGGGGAGGTAAAAGCATTCAGGCAGAGGGATCAGCATATGGAAATGTTCTGTGGTAGGCAGCATCACGATTAAGTACAAGGAAGTGAAGAAGCTTATTGTGGCTGTTAGGACCCAGACAATGAAGGACCTACTGGCCATTTTAAGGAGTCTTCTTTCATCATCACCGAAAGTACCAGATAACCACTTAGAAGATTTTAGCATTGAAAAGCTTATTGTAGCTTCAGTGGATTGGAGTTCAGTGTCAGATCTTATGTTTGTAGGTAAACTCATTTGGAGGCTATATCAGAAGTGTAGAAAAGGGCTGATATGCACCTTAAACTAGAGTGTTGGTGGTGGGCATGAAGAAAAGTGGATGGATTTGAGAACACTCCAGAGATGAATATAGAAAGTGCAATAAAGAAAAACTAAGCAACAAGATAATTTCTAATGGTTTGGATGAGAAACTGGGTGAATAGTGGCATTATTTACTGACAGAGGATCATGCTTTTCTTTTATTTCATTGGTGGACAAGGATAGAAAAAATGAGTAAATTGTTGAATTTCCAGCCTGAGATTTTGAGGAGATGCATGAAAATACTAGCTTTGCAATCAGAAGGTAGGACGGAATGAAAGATAATAAATTGTGAATCCATTGTATATGGGTAGAAATGAAAGCTGTGGGAATGGACAAGATTGTCTATGGAGTATGACGTGGAGATTGTCTCAAGTCATGTGAAAATGTACATTCAATAGATAGTCAGAAGATGAATCTGCAGAACATCTAGAGAAGTCCTGAGAAGTTAGAAGAAAACCCAAGAGGCTATTGCATCACAGAAGGCAATGGATGTCACTGTTACATTTTCTACCTCATAAATAAAATTTGAAGTGGTTTAAAAGTGCATTTAAAAAAGGGATAAACTTAAAATAAAAGTAAGTTGGGCCAAAAGAACACAGGGTGGGAGAATCACTCTAGGTGAAGGTAATTTTTCATTTTATGAGTGCTGTGCTGTTGTTAAATATAGACAAAAATTTGGTTCTGAGCTCCTTTGTCTCCTATAGCATTTTCTCATGTGTAAAATTGGGGGGAAATGATATTTGCCTCATATCCCTGTCATAGAAGTGAATAAGTTAATGCCTATCAAGCATGGGTAGCCTCAGCGGCAGGTCGAGGATAATCATGGTTATGATAAACAGCCATGCTGGGGCAGTGGTTATGCTGCCAGAAGATACATTGTCCCACCACATGCCATAAACTATTTCGATTGTGTGCTATCTTCCTCCAGGAAAAGAGAATCTACTGTGCTCTTTTTTGTATTTCCAGTGCCTCATACATTGCCTGGCACTTAGTAGATTTAACAACACCATTTAATTAATGCTCTTCCAAAATTGCTTTGGATTTGTTTTTCAATAACTTAAAATATCTGCTCAGAAAGGGATTAGCAATTATGCATGAGCTAATGATTTATTATGGATATATGTGTGAAAGTTTATTTATAAACGTGTGTGTTTTTCTATATTACAATCCGTTGATGACAATGAAGCATTGTTATCAGCTCAACATTTCACAGGCACTAATTAGTACTTCTTCAGGAGCCATATACAGGGGAGGTGAAGTCTATCTACTCTGGAAAAATCCTGAAAGTTACCCTAAGTCATTACCTGAAGGTAGCCAATTAAATAATCACCTGATTAAACTAGAATTGTGTTTTTAATTAATGGTCCAAGTTTATATCTATATGACCAACTTTTCCAGATAATAACGGCTGGGATGCTCAGTAGTTTTACATCCTCTACTGCACACATGTAATAACCTCAACATCGGTTCCGCTTCTTCCAATTCTTTCTCCCAGTGAAAAATTGGCAGCTTAATGAGAGAAAAACCCGTGGCCAAGACATGGAAAGAGTGAAAGTGTCCTTCGATGGATGACTGGATAAAGAAGATATGGTATGTACAACAATGGAATATTACTTGGCCATAAGATGAAATACTGCCATTTGCGACAACATGAATGGATCTTGAGATTATCAAGCTAAGTAAAATAAGTCAGGCAGAAAAAATTGAGAATGATACGACTTCACTCATATGTGGGAATAAGACTGAAAACAACAAATGAACAAGACAAAGAAACAAAGAAACAAAAACTCATAGAAACAGACAACAGTTTAGTGGTTGAGGGTAAGTGGGGAAAGGGTGGTAGAAGAGGGAAAAGGGGGTCACATATATGCTGATGGAAGGAGAATTGACTCTGGTGGTGAACACACAATGTAATATATAGATGATGTATTATTGAAATGTACACTTGAAGCCTATAAAATTTTACTAACCAATATTACCACAATAAATTTAATAAAATTTTTTAAAAATGCACAGTACTTCAGATAGGCTCAGGAAAATTGTATTATTTCATCTGTCACTTCTGAGATATACAATATTGAATATTTTCCAAACCATATCAAACAGGTTTTTTGTTTGGTAGTTTGTTTGTTTGTTTAATTTTTAGATTGCAAGTCTACAAAAGATGAACATTTTTTTTCTCTTATATTTGGCTCTAAACTTGAATTCAAATTATATAATAAAAAACATCAATCTCTATCTGTGGCTAAAACTAGAGTTGTATATATGAATCTTCCAGCATTGTTGAAAACAAGGCATACTTTTACCTATTTTAAATTCAATAGTGTATTTCTTTGAGCCACATCCTAATAAATGGTATCTGGGGTCTAAAGATTACAAGTATCAATCATTAATTGATTTTTTTCTATTGGACATCTTGTACAGGCACCATAGTATGACTTTACCCATTATACAGTAGTTAAAGGTAATGGAAATTATACACCACACTATAAATTCTGTTTCAAATATAACATATGTTTACACTAAATTTAATATAAAAGAGCACATAATCATTGAAGCAGTATTTTCCTCAGCCCTGAAACCATCATTTAATAATGTTTTATAAATGCAGTACCCAGAGTGATCTGTGTGTTATTTACAATTTAATGCAGTCAGAAAAATATTCTTTGCAAGACCAATTTAATTTTAAGTTAAAGTCACCCATGTGCTAATGAGACACTATGAATAAAACAGGAAAACTCTTTCGCAACAGTAGACATCTAAAACTAGAGATAGCTCAAACTTGAGGGCACTGGAAATGCTTGTCCATTTAGAATTTTAAAAGTAACGAGGGCTTTTCATCTAAATTAATAAATATTCCAGGAAGTATGTATTAGAATCCCATGGGGATTCTATTTTTAGAGGACAATTCTCTTGAGAAATATGTGATCCAAACATGAGATCAACAGGGATCTTAGTAGAAACCCACTTTGCAAAATCACCACACTTTTTAACAGCACTTTTCTAACAGATTTTAGTTATTCAACAACTATGCTTTAAACTATAAGTTCTTTCTCTGGGACCGTGGATTGGCTTCAGAGGGACTCATGAAACAACTGAAACAGAATAACATTATGTGCATTCATATGCATACCTGGAAAGAAATACAGTAACCTGTCACTGTAATTTTCTATTTTGCTAAAGCAAATACTCCCCTAAAAGTGTTAATATTAACTTATTACAAATAATGCTAACCGTATTGCTATTATTTTTTATGTTAAGTTACTGAAATTAGAATTGGGTTTTCTAATAATATTTCTTTTATATATATATATATATATATATATATATATATATATATATATTTACTATATTTATCTCTCAGTTATCAGCAAAGAAATAAATGCTCAGCTAATACTGACTGATAAAAGCAATTAATAATGCAAACAGGAAACTTTGACACACTCCTGGACTATGTTCCTCAGTGCCACTCTCCATTTATTCCTATTCTCCTCCTGCAAGCCTTGTCCTTTACATTCAGTCCCACCATCATGATCCCAGACATCTATTAACTAATGTATTCATTAAAATATGACCCTATTTACACAAAAATGTTTAATGCCTCTCTGATCATGGAATTTCATGTTTCTTGCCAGTGTAGCTATTTAGGCAAAAAGATATTTCTATAATAGTGTTTATTCAAAGTTGTAGAATGCACGTTACTGGTGATAAATGATCCTAGTTTTTACAAAAGCCAAAACTTTTACTTTATTTAAGCTAGTGCTGAGCTATCTTTGTTAAGTAATATCTATGGCATAACCTTGGTAGCATGTATGTGTATATGTATGTGTGTATGTATGTATAAGTAAATACACTTGCATAAATACACTTATACTCATTGAAATTCACTTAAGAAAAAAGCAAGTTGATTTTCAATTAAGTAATAGTACATCTGCTCACAATTATGGCAAGAAATATAATGATGGCAGGGAACAACTAAAGTTTGCAAAAAACCACCATAAACCCATCATACTAGACTTAGCCTCCTCATATTATAGCCTACAGTGGCAATACCTATACATAAAATGTGTTGCTTAATATTTATAAAAAAATATACTAAAATGTGACTAATATTCTCTGAAGAGAATATAAATGATAGAGAAGAATGGAAGACTTTGATCCTTGTTTCAAGAATAATATATTTAATCCTCATATATTTAATGTTATTATATTATTTATATCTTTGACCCCCATTTGTTTTTTTTTCTTTTGCTTTGTTATAATGGTGCGGTTGTATGACTTATGTGGTATAATACAGATGCAATCACTTTGCTGGAAGAGAATGACTTAGTATAGATTTGCAAACCCTTGGGAGACTTTCATTGGCAGGCTAAGGATAAAACAATTTATTAGCAGTTTAGTATTATATTACTGAATTTATCATTCTAAGTTTCCTGGGTTCTTCCACTCATGACAGGATGCCAGATGATTATTTCTACTTTTGCCCTGTGACTTCTGTGACTGTAGCAATGGTTAACTCAATTCAATGAACTTTATTTCCTCTTAAAATCTCCATATAGCTGTAATGTTTCAATAAAGGATAAAGCAGCAACGAATCTATTCAAGGATGAAAGAAAATAAAAAACAAACAAACAAAACACAATAACTTCTGATAATCAAATATAACATAAAAAGGTCAGGGTACTGAAATTTGAAACAATACTTCTTTTCCCCTTAGAACAGCAGTTCTCAACCTGTGGGTCGCGACCCTTTTTGGGGTCGATCGACCCTTTCACAGGGGTCGCGGGGTACTTGTATGTGGGCGTATCTGCATGTGGACCTGGAGACAGATAGAGGAGCAGTGTCTCGGTTCCTAAGACCATCGAAAATATGTGTTTTCGGATGGTCTTAGGCGACCCCTGTGAAAGGTTGAGAACCGCTGCCTTAGAACAAAAAGAAAAAAACTGTTAAAATAATTTAATACACTGTAAAACTTACATTGCCTAAAGCTTATTTGATATTAATTTCATGACAGAGATTTATTTTTATTTTAGAAAATGAATGAGTGCATCTGATGCAACATGAAAAGCAAATTGACATGATGTGTTGGAAAGAGCATGACCTATAGCCTGAAGTAGACTGTGTCAAAATTTCAAACCCACTACTTAAATGTCAGATTATATATCTCCTGATCATTGGTTCTTTTATCTGTAGTAAGAAAGTAGTGATACTGACATTGCAAGGTTAAAATGTATGTCTGCACTAATGTCTGTTGCTGAGAAATTAACATAGGAAATGGCAATTTCCTTCCTTAATTGTTGGTAGGCTATCATGAAAGTATTCAAAAGAATAACAACAACAACAAAACTCCACCAATACACAAAACAGGGAGGGGATGGTGAAGAAAAAAAAAGGACATAAGTAACTGAGTTATTTTTTTTAATTTATTTTGTTTAAAAATTGTTTGAAGAATAATTGGACAATAAAAAAGAAATAAAAGGCATCCAAATTGAAAGGGAAGTCAGAAAGCTATCTTTATTGGTAAATAACGTATTTTGTTTTTATTTGAAAAACCCTAAAGATCCATTATACAACTACTAAAACAAGTTCAGCAAGGACATAGGATACAAAATTAATACACAAAAGTCAATTGAATCTCTATATACTATCAATGAACAATCTGAATATGAAATTAAAAAAAAAACAGATTATATTCCAAATAGCATCAAAAAAATTAAAAATGATCTAAATAAATAGAAAGATTGCCCATGTTCATGGATCTGAATACTTAATATTCTAAAATGGCAATATTTCCTGACTTGACCTATAGATTTAACACAATCCCTGTCAAAAGTCACAGCTGGCATTTTTAAAGAAGTTGACAAACTAATGCTAAATTTTATATAAAAATCAAAGGACCTACAATAGTCAAAACAACCTTCAGAAAGAAGAAAATTTGAGGACTTACATTTTCTTATATCAAAAGTTACTACAAAGCTATAATAATAATTAAGACAACAGGGTACTGGCATCAGGGTAGATATACAGATAAATGGAATTAACTAAGAATCAGAAATAAACTCTTGCATTTATGGTCAAATGAACTGTAAGAAAGTTGACAAGAAAATTCAAGGGGAAAAATCAGTATTTCAAGAAGTGATACTGGGATGACTGGATATCCCCATGCAAAAGCATGAATTTGGGCCCCTTACCCTACACCATATCCAAAAATGAACTCAAAATGAATCATACACCTAAATTTAAGATCTAAAACTATAAAACTCCTAGAAGAAAACATAGCAGTAAATCGTCTTGAATTTTGGTTAGACAATGATTTCTCAGATACCAGACCAAAACATAAAATGATAAAAGAAAAAAATAGATAAATTTGACTTCATCAAAATTTTAAACTTTTGCACTTCAAAAGAAACCATCAAGAAAGTCAAAAGACAACCCACATAGTGGGACAAAATATTTGCAAATCATATATCTGATAAGGAACTTGTATCCAGAATCTGGTATAAACAACAGTAACAACTCAAAAAAAGATGAGAAATATAATTCAAAAATGGGCAAAAGATTTTAATAGACATTTCAACAAAGATGATATTAGAGTAGCTAATAAGGACATGAAAAGATAGATATGTCCTCATTCACTAGAGAGATGTGAATCAAAGCCACAGTGAGATCCACAATGCACAAAGAATCAAAACCACTTTACACCTATTAGAATGGCTATGAACACAAGGATGGACAAGAACAAGTGTGGAAGATGTGGAGACATTGAAACCTTGATACAGTGTTGTAGGAACTACAAAATGGTGCAGCCACTTTGGAAAAGAGTTTAGCAGTTTCTCAAAATGTTAAACATAGAGTTACCATATGACTCAGTAAATCCATTCCTAGATACTTAATAAAGAGAAATCAAAATGTGTGCTCACAGAACGATTTGTACACAAATGTGTGCAGCAGCATCATTCATAACAGTTAAAAAGTAAAACCAACTCAAATGTCCATCAACTGACAAAGAGATACTCAAAATGTGGCATGTCTATAAAATGTTATAATATTCAGCTATAAAAATAATGAAGTATTGACACATGCTACAACATACACTAATCTCAATTGTGCTAAGTGAAAGAAGCCCGACAAAAAAGACTACATATTATATGACACCACTAATGTGAAATACCCAGAAAAGGCAAATCATAGAGGCAGAAAGCTCATGGGTAGGAATAGGAACGTACCACAAATGGGCAGATTTTCATTGTGGGATGAAGAAAATATTCTGAAATTGATTGTGGTGATAGTTATGCAACCCTGTAAATATATTAAAAAATTGAATCTTACATTTGAAACAGGTGATTTTATGGCATATACATTACATCTTAATAAAGCTGTTAACAATGTTTGGAGAAAAAAATGTTATCAGTAAATGGAATCTGCCTAGCAATTATTGTGGTAATAAAGGTGGTAATATTTTTAGTATTGTCATTTAGTTGTTAGTTTGAAACTATTTTCCCTGTGTTGTGGGGTAAAACAAATGAGTAATTATAAGATAATTCTGCTTCTAAATCATCCTGTGTGCCCTTGAGAACTAGGATTTCCAGTTCTAGGATTCACACAGCTATAGATTATTGATATAGATATACAGATGTAAGTATAGACAGATTTATCCCAACTTTATCCAATGAAGAGGCTTAGCTATAATGAGCAACCTAACATCAATGAGTATCTCTAGCATCCAGACTGTATTTTTTTAATTAATTTTATTGGGATGACAATGGTTAGTAAAATTATAAAGGTTTCAAGTGTACAATTCTATAATACATCATCATCTACATATTGCATTGTGTGTTTGAAATAGCACTTCAAATTAAAAAGAGATAGGACTTCCTGGAGAAAAGGAAGATTAGAAAACTGAGGCAGAAGGGTACAAGCTAACTTTAAAACATCGGTCCAGATAGCAAAGACACACTCAAAGGTTATATCAAAAAGACTCAGAGAAAATTTCAAGAGGTCTCAAAGGACCAAATGCGTTTACCTGATATTATCTCATTAGGCTATTCATTATAGTGTGTGTATTTCTGGGGTTTTTTTTGTTTTGTTTTGTTTTGTTTTTGTTTTTGTTTTTCAGTAAGAATAGTAACCTGGGTCTTAAAGAGGTAGTATTTGAGCTTCCAGCACAATAAAGAAAATAAAGGCAAATAACAAAGTCGATATAGAAAAAAAGTGAAACATCAGGAAATCAGTACAACAGAAGCATGAGCACAACGAAAGGTGAGGCCATTAGCATCAGTATTTTTAAACTCACTGTAATTATTCCAACCTATTACACCTCACAAACTTCAAACTGTCACGTTTACTTATTTTTTAATTTGGGTAAAGATTTATTCATTTGTTTGTTTTTGTTTATTCTAACAGGATATGTTGTATTTGTGTGATCCTATTTTTTGTTTTTGTTCTTATTGATGTCATTATTTTTTAAACTTTGTGACATTTTATGGCTTTTAAATAGGTTTAAACCAATCATAAACATTGTACATCTCATTTCTTTGGTTGCATTTCTGTCTTGTTTCTTACATTATTATTTTGACTTTTTAAAGATTTACAATATTTACATTATTATCTGTAACTGTAATCTCCTACAATTCTGTCTAGTTCCACAATTAAATGGATTTATGCTCACAAGTTTTTGGAACAAAGAAACCATACTCCTAAATTAGTTCTTTTGATTTATCACTTGTTTGTCTGGATTCTTATCAATGAGCTATTCTTTCATATTTGAGACCTATCTACATGAGATTTATCAACAGCTGCAGAGAAGAAATCTTTAATATATTGTTTCAAAAGAATAAATAATTAAATTTTATTCTGAAAGAAAATAAAATATCAACATTCCAGTGACCATGGATAACTATGCAATTTTTTTCAAAGGATTACCTCCAAAAAGTATTTGATCCCTAATATATTACCAGTGGAATATTCAAACTTTCAAGAAACAGAAAATTTTTGTGTTACATAAATTGTTCTAGCACACTAAAAGAAAGTAACTTTTTCAAAAGCAGTGTAGGATTTACACAGGTATCAACAAACCATAGCAACAGAATACATGAAATAACCCCCAAAAGATCTTATTGTACATTAGAATTTGACAAAGTTTGGAACTTTCTCATTATATGTTACCATTTCTACCAAAATTCAATAGACATTTTTTGTTTAGCTATTTCTGTGCATTTCACATTTTTCCTGAGAAGATTGTAGTAAACATTAATGCTAGAGAAATTTACTTGGACTAGTTATAAATTAGTCTTTTTCCCCTCTGTTTAAGTCTATATTTGATCCAATGTAAGTGAGTTGCCTTTAATGCTATATTTATGCAAAATGTCTTTAAGTAACTTCTAGTCTTTTATTTTTCTTTGGTTTTATAATTTTTTTTATTATTAGTTTCAGGTGTACAGAATGATGCAATTGTTATCCTTTTCACCCCTCAAAAGAAACAATCCCCATCCCCCATCTACTGCCCTCCTACCACCGATATTATACTTATCTATTACAATCCATTGACTCCATTCCCAGACTCTACTTCATATCCCATGACTATATGTATATAAAATTATAGTTGACATACAATATTATTCAACATCAGCTTCAGAAATACAGTGCGGTGGTCAGGCCTCTACACCATCTATGAAGTGGTCTCCCTAACAAAACATGAGTCCATCTGGCCCCCTAAAAAATATTTACAACATTATTGAATATATTCCCCAGACTGTCTTTTCTAGCCCTGAG